>NW_019385145.1:221638-310149 GCF_000671375.1 Centruroides sculpturatus | reverse complement strand
TTGGGTATAGGTATAAATATTAAATTAGTAAAGTCTGTGGGTAGTTGTTGTTCTGCAAGAATTTTATTAAGAACATGACTTATAATCCTTCTTCCCTCAAAACCCATTGACTTAAGCAATTCTCCATGCAAGCCATCAATTCCAGGTGCCTTCTTATTCTTCAATTTTTTCAAGGCTGCCTCAACTTCATCCTCCAGAAATTTAGGGGTTTCATCATCGTCATATTCCTCTTCCAGTTTACATTCCATGTTATCCTCTGTTTTATAAAGTTTTGTCAAATATTCATTCCATCTTACTAATTGCCTTTCCTTCTGCATTAAAATTTCTCCATTCTCATCCTTTATTGCCCCAATTTTTACTCTTCTTTTTTTTCCTGAGATTAAATTAATGTTTTGATAGACCTTTCTCAGATCTTGAGACACTTCATGTTCTTCTAATTCATGACAGATTCTGTCTAGCCAATCTTCCTTAGCTTTTCTTGCCATACTTTTCACTTGTTTATCGATTGTTCTATATTTTTCTTTAGCATCTAATGTATTTGCGCTTTTCCATCTTCTCCTTTCATCCATTTTCTCCAACACTTCTTTCGTAATCCAAGGTCTTCTTGCTTTTCTTCTCTCCTCTCCCAAAACCTGGTAAGCACTTTATTCATAATGCCCGGGCATTATTCATAATGCCTGTATTAATCACTTTGTCCATAATATATACAAGACTTTCACAATAGATGGTAATTCTTTTTTGAAGCCATGGCCTGCTATTGCTAAAAGATTATTAAATAATCTTTTAGCAATAGCAGGCCATGGCTTCAAAAAATTAATATGAAGTCACATAAAGAAATATAAATTAGATTTCATAAAGCTGTCATATTTATTTCTTAACTTCTGTCCATTTAAAAGTAAATTATATCTCAAAAGCTGAGATTTGTGAGATATAATGGTTTTAAAATCATAAAAATATACAATCCAATGGATTGTCCTCTAGTTATATGTATTTAAGTGAAATTTTGTTCTTTCTGGATTGTGATCAATGACTAAGAGACTTATATTGGCTAAAAGATGTTTATTATTTGAATGAAAGAGGTTGGAACAGTGAAATTTTTCTTAATGGAATGTAGAGTCCAGCACCTTATTTATTGTCTAATTTGAGTTATAAAATAAAATCATTTGCTGCACAATTTAGATTAAATAGGTTTTCGATAAACCTAAATGGTAACATAATTAATGTATTATGTGACTCTGAATGTTCTTTTTGTGGAACAACATTGATGGATATGAGAAAACACCTTCTTGATTCTTGCAATATTCTTTTGGATGTTTGAGTTGCTACACTGCCATCTGATTTTTGTTACGAAATTTTATTCAGTGATAGTTTTGTCATGCTAACTTTGTAAAAGTTATATGATTTCTTTGTTCATGTATCAAACTTAAAATAACAATGTTTTTTAACCCCTTTGTAATAACACTCATTATATCAAATAATAAAGATAGATGATGATGATTTATTAAAACTATAAAATAAATACTGTTGAATAATAAATTCTGTTAGAAATAAACTATTTCCTTTAATTCTAACCACCTGTCCCTTGTAGTCAGTCATGAAAGGTTTCATTTATGTTAAAATGCCAGCCATATCGCAACACAGACTAATTTTTTTGTGTGTGCATGTTTTCAGCTAAATATAGAATTTGAAATACAGTATTACAAATTTCAAAATTTAATATTTACAACAATAAAATGCTTATTGGTACTATTTACTAAAATTACAATTATTGACAATCTGAAACATTTAATCTGATTAGGTAAAGGAACACAGCATAAGGAAAGCCTTTAATCAGCACCAATTCCATAGCTAAACTTCATTTCTGTTGATCAGTGATCAGCAGGAATGAAGTTTAGCTTGCTATATCAGTTTGACAACAGTCTTTTTTATACACTCTTAATTTTCATATTTCCTAACTAGTGTTTTTACTATTATCTGGTTACAAAATATAGTACAGTATTATTCACTATTTTAATCATTTTTAAATCTTATATTAGTGGGATACAGTTCTATTCATTATGGAAATGAAATGAAGTACTAGTCAGAAATTGTTAAAATAGCAGTTTGAGATTTAACATAACTCAACCCCAAACTAGAAATAACTGAAACAACATGGAAAGTAAACAACATAAATAACTAAATATAAAAAATAAAAGTTTCTCTTGCTAATACCCGATGCAAACACATTACACTTAGTTTAAATTAATATGAAGTCACATAAAGAAATATAAATTAGATTTCATAAAGCTATCATATTTATTTCTTAACTTCTGTCCATTTAAAAGTAAATTATATCTCAAAAGCTGAGATTTGTGAGATATAATGGTTTTAAAATCATAAAAATATACAATCCAATTATTAATAATAGTAATTTTTATCATGTGAGGGTAGGCTACTCTTTAAATCACATGTGTAGTATATAATTAAAAATCATACTGAATAGAAAATGATTTGTGGTATATTGAAAATTTTAACAATTTTTTGATTCTCTGAAATAATAACTGTATTACTAATTGGATATAACATAAATGATTAGAAGAATTTGGTGTTAAAATTAAGCATATTACTAGTAATTAAATGTAAGTTTTGAACTTATATTTTTTAAAATTTAATTATTTATATTTAACACTTTTACTGCCATTGTTGAAAGAAAAAGATGCATTGAATATGTCAATTCATTTTTTTAATAAAGTAACTTATGTCACTGTACATAACAGAATAAAAATATAAACTTTTTCATTTCAAGCAATATTTATGAAATTATATGTGCAAAAGTGAGTCACTGGCACCTACCCAAGGACAAAATGATGAAAAATCATTATAATTAAACTTGTTTATGAGAAAGTATGAAACCAAACTATAAAATATAATCTCTGCAATGTTTCTTACACTTCTATACAGAAATAAATAACATCCAAAAAATAATGCATGCAATTTACCAAAACTTTCAGTGTCCAAATGATGCAAAAATTACATCATTGGCACATGTGGTGATGGTCACGACACAAACTTGCATTGATTGGTAGTGAAACCAAAGCCAGTTCCATTAAATTTTGATGTATAAGTGTAGAATAAAAAGTGCTGACTTCCGAAATGCTTAAATTATTTGAATACAAAATAAAATAAATTATTATATTTTATCCATACTGGTATACTTTTAATGATGAAATTTAATTTAACTTTACTCAACTGACATGTAGTTATATGTAAATTTATAATATTTTATGAAAATAATCTGTTATATTTATATTTCAGTTTTCTTCATAGAAATTTGGAACAGGAAAATATTAACTATAAAGAAATGAATGAAGGTAAGAAAAATATCAGTCCAAAGTAAATATATCTTGCTAAATTTCTTATTTGATCACATCAAAATTATGTAATTATATAAAACTAACAAAGTAATATTTGAAAATTGTAAATACTATCAAATAAATTTAAAATTTTAAAGTATGAAACAAAATAGGTACTGTACACTTAAAACAAAACTAATGATTGCATTTACTGTTTAGCAGTTATTTTTTTGAAAATAAACTTTTAAAATTCATTTACTAAAACTACATTTAGTAAAATAATTTTAATGACNCTTGTTAATGATATTTTCAATGAGTTTAATATCATTCCACTGAAGTATGCTATTCCTGGCAAATGCTCTTTCCATTACCTAATATGATACATTTATAAAACTAATGTTTCTATTATGCTCTTTTATTCTATTACAAAAAATCCTTTCGTCACTCCAAATAAGATCATCTAAAATGTTGTACAAATTGAAGTGATAAAAATTTCAAGATAAAAGAATCATATATCAAATATATCAGCAAATAATTAGAAAATAACAAGGAATTATTTATTGTGACATTGTCACAATGCCGGGCTGCAATTTTTAATCATATTTTTAATTTATTTAATTTAAAGTATATGCTTTCCACCTCAAATTAGTACTGAATGTCTTGCTTCTGTACATCATACTTTTCCTTTAACAATAGAGACATTTAAATCATCTATTAACTGCTTTCGGAGGAAAGTTTTGAATTGAAATAACATGACTTGCATTGGAAGTTCATATATAGATAATCGGGGTCTCCTGCCCCTAAGTTTTCCATATCTGGTCTCAGATTTCATTTACTCTGTTCTCAAGATTAAGGAAAGATATGAATGGACAGATGGACAACAGTGGGAATTTATAGGTCTACAATTTTTTCAAATTGCAGCCCAATAATTTTTTGTTCTGATATTTATTCTACAAAAGAAAATAGTAGGAAATAATCATAGAAACAATTCATAAAGTCTTGTAGTTAATAATTCATTTTGTTGTTCTGGAAAAATAAATACAATACTTTATTAATAAGTATGATTGGAGGAAAATCAGCTAAATATGATCAAATGCCATCTACTAGCAGAAAGTGACATATTATCAATTTTACAACTGACATGACCATTGTTATTTATAGATCATGGTTCAAATTACAGAAGCTACTTGCTGACAAAATAACCACTTGAGGGTGCACAGTGCAGTAAATGTTGCCAACTTAACAGTTTTTGCACAAGATTTAGGTGGAGTTTTATGATACTGGTGCAAAAAATATGTTGATAATGCAGATGCATTAAATCAGTGTCTTTTAAACTAATTTAAAGCAAATTTATCATTTTGTAAAATTTGACCACTAATTTTTGAAAACTTTTGACAACATAGAAATAATGCAATGCTGCTGGCAAAGTACAAAACCACTGGTAGCTTTCATTAAATGCTGACGGTTGACAACTTTGTGAATGCTATTGTAAATAAGAATAAATTTAGTAATTCTAAGTGTTATTTTATTAAAAATACTTTTATTTTCTTTTTAGTTCAAATTGCTTTGTTATATTTATTTGTGACAAGTAAGCCATTGCAATGGAATCAAGAATTATATAGTTATTTTTCTGGAGAAAATTTTGCTATTAGTGGAACTGCACTGCTTATTGGTTTGCCAGCAGCTTACCATTTTTGTAAAATTAAAGATACCACTGCAGGAATAATGGGTGTTTCATCTAGAATGATTGGTTTAATATTTCTTGGATTATCATATACCAAAGAAATGATGTTTATAAGTAAGTTTTCATTTATATTATAACAACTGAGCTCAGATCTGTAAATCCAAATATCTAAAGATTACTTCAATCAATAATTCTGCTGCACTTTAATCATCAAAATTAGTTTAAATGATTGAAGTACAGCCAAAATATAGAGTGAAGTAATCTGGCTCTTCTTAGATATTTAATATGCTCTAATTACATAATGAACAATTGAAACTCCTAAAACTCACAATTTCATTATTGAGTAACATTATTGAAAACATGCTTTTTTGAAATGATATAAATTTTACACAGTATTATTATAAGTTGTCAAAGTAGGGAACATTTAATAATAATGTTTATATTTCAGTAAATCCCCAAAACTGGGATCATATAAACACAGACAACCTAAGCAATAACAACAATTATGTAATTAATAAATAAAGAAAATATTTACTGATGTTTTCATCTATTTACATACCTCTAAGTAAAACAGACACTGATGCTGAACCTTATGTGTATTTTACTTATAGAGGTTTATGACTTTTAAAGTTGCATCCTGGAATTCTGTAAATATTTTAATTGTAAAGTAGTTTATTTTTTGATTTGAACTTTTCATTTGTACTGAAGAGGGATACAATAATACTGGTATTCATAATACATATATAAATGCAAATATAAGGATGGTTTACTAAGGTTTGTTATTGTTCATTGTGTGAAACTATATGACTGTTAAAAATCAGAATAAGAAGAGACTTTGGATCAGAATTTAAGTGACATTAAAAAAGTCCTACAAGACTTTAATTGTTTTTTAAACAAATAAATAGAATACTGTGGAATTATAGCAATTGTAATAATGGAAATGATCTGCTTCTGACACAATAAAGTGCTATAAATTAAGACACTTGGCAGTTTTTCTCATCTTTATTTAGTTGATACGTGTGAAAAATTTACACATTTCGGGCTCCTAAGCCCCTCTTCAGCCAACTAAAATATTAAAAAAGCATACAACACATATATAGAAAAAATACATAGGTTTTGTACAGTTTATAAAATTATCGTGATCAAAAACATACCTATGCATACAAGTTTTATAAATTAAAGTGACATCAGCTTATTCTTAATACTTTCAGCCAACTAAAACATTAAAAGAGTATACAATACATATATATAAAATTATACACAACTTTTAGATCAAAATAGTTTTATAATTTCTGCAAAACATACCTTGGATATAACTATTACTAAAGTGGTACACAGTTGATTATACTTTCCACTCATAAATCCATTTTGTAAATTCTTACTTCCTTTGATACACATTCACAAATTTACATATTTACATATCTGGCATNAGCTGTTGCTCTGCGTCTCCACTACAACAGGAGTGTGCTGCTGTTTGTAGGCATTTAGGAACGACAGTGAAAGAAAGAAAGAAAGATGGCAGTGCCCACACTATCGATGGTATCGTGATGGAGGAATCTATAATTTTAAAATATGAGCTTTTAGAGGCAAAAGAAGGGTCCCAATTGTAAAATTTAACCATTAAATGGATTATTTGTTGAAAGAGCATTCAAAGTAGCCACGAAAAAAATTAGAATGCTCGTGTGGAGTTACGCGGAGGTATAAAAGAATGTACCGTTTATTACGTTCATGTTGTACGAGGGTTTTACCCAATTCCCAAACTGCGTTAGAGTGAACCTGTGCTATAAAAGCACTGTTATACGGGGATGTTCCCAATTCCTGAACTGTGTTAGAGTGAATCCGTGCTATAGAAATGCTGTGTTATATGGGGGTTACCTGTATAGTATTTTTTACTGGTTATGTTAAAGTAATTAGCAGAACTCTTGTTAAAAATAAAAAAAACTCATTGTCTTTTATGAACTTTGTGCATATTTGAGGAACTCAATCCTGATTAAATCTCAACCATTCTTTATAAAAATGTGCAAATTTTGAAATTAGCTTATCTATATAAATATTGGGAGGAATGGCCTATGACAATGAATAAGAGAGATTTCTCATTGTTGGGTTTTGAGTGGATATGCAAAGTAAGGTTTGTTTGTTTTGTACAGTACTCATTTCTACTTTTAATTTTACCATGGTATAAAACAAAAATACATTGGGAAGATTTGCAATTGCTGATACAAAAATATTGGGGAGGATATGTCTTCCTCTGTGAAATAGGTATAATAATAATAAGAAAAATCAGTTTATTGATGTCAATTAGCAATTCATTAATAACATTTGTTATTAATAAACTGTTAAATGACATCACAAAACTTTTTTTTAATCATATTTATACATATTGCAGTGTAGTATTTGTAGTATACCACTAATATTATATTACAATTGATGTGCATTTTCATACCTTCATATCATGCCACTTTAAATACAGTAATTCACTAGACAAATAATTTTAAGTTTAATTTTTGCAAACAAAAAATAAAATAAAATAGACAAGTTTAAAAGTTTTTGTTCTTTGTTTAAGTAATGGATAATTTCACTAAACTCATTTAACTGTTAGGTTAAAATGTTTGTAATATACAGGTATACCTCGCCTTACGTCGGTAATTGGTTCCAGGAGAACGACGTAAGTCGAATTTACTTGTCTCGGAATCTACTTGTCACTAGGCTAAACCATAAATTACCATTCCCGGTTCTGTATTTTATTTATTAATGCATTTTTAATAATATATGGTTAATAAAAATCTATTTTAAGCTTACACACAAATAAATTTTAGTTTTTATTATANACAATTTTATATGATTGGCAATTTATTTAACATTTTAATATTTAATATTATAAATTATTACGTGGACCTCAGTAATAATACAATATCTCAAAGGTGGTAAACACGATTAACAGTTAATATAAATTTACATATTATCTGCCATCTATTACAATTTTAGAGTTGTATACCATTGTTAACTTATTTAATAGTTCAATATTTATTATTATAAATTAGCACATTGATTACAATAATAACACAATTTTGAAGCTGATGAATTAATATAAAATTTTTAAACAATTTTCACTTACAGAAATGCTAGGATTTTTATTTATACTATTTTGATTTTTGATTATTTCTATACTTTCTTTAAATTTTCTTTTATATGTATCTTTTTCTCTGTGTAAAATATCTATATTATTTTTATCTATATTACAATTATTTAAAAGGCAGTGTTCATGAAAGGCAGAATTTGAAATATCGAAGATTAAATTCTGCCTTTCATTATTATAAGGGAGTAAGAAGCCAATGCTGTAGTGGAAAGACCTTTTTGAATGGAGTATTTATGTTCCTTGATCCTTGTTTTAAGACAATGTGAGGTAGCACCAATATATTTGCAAGGATGGTTAGACATCACGTTTCAGCATGGCTGATTAAGAACTAAGGTATTCCGTAAGACCTCATAAGCTCCATTTTTCATCCATGCAAAATCTCATGATTCTTTTGGTTACAAGATCTCAGCTTTTAAGGCCCTAGTAAGGAAGGGTTACACCCATTATTCAAATGCAGAAGATAGGATAATGAAACTGGAATATATTTCAAGTGTAGCTAGGCAGCACGGCTACCCTACACACCTAATTAATGATCTGGTTGCATGTCGGGAACAAGCACTTTTGAGAGACAAGTCCTTTTTACCTATTAATTACAGTACTATCCTTACCAACACCTACAAAAAAAATAGGCCGCGTTACGAGTAATAGGATCGCTTACAGGAGATATATATTGGTGCTACTACACGTTGTCTTAAAACAAGGATCAAGGAACATAAATACTCCATTCAAAAAGGTCTTTCCACTACAGCATTGGCTTCTTACTTCATTGATAACGATGTCAGGGTGGACTTTAATAATGTATGATTACTATAATGGTGTGATGACCAGGCCAGCCTAAAATATCTTGAACAGCTGGAGATATTTAAAGCGTTCAAAAGGGGAACAGCCATGAATTTTAAAGAAATGGACTCGCTGATGGCTGCGTGGAGGGTGTATTTTTATGTAAAATAGATCGTCATCAAGTTTATCTTTATAATTTATATAAACATAGAATTTTTAAAATAGGAAGCCAGTTTGAAGAATTTATGTAACAATACTATATTTGTTGAATTAATTATTCATTTTAAATACTTTTTATATTATGAAATATTAAATGTTCTATTTTATTTTTACAGANACGTATGCCGGATGATCACTCCTCAACGTATTATTATCACTTTGCCCGACTAGGTGGTATTCATAATGACCGGTCAATTTGATAAATTATTGAAATTTATTACAATGCCAGATTTTGTTGGTCATTATTCATAATCTATCTATCTATCCAGTGGCATCCTCTCTACAGAGGGTTGCATTTGATGAACTATTTTTCTCCATGTTTTTCTATTCCAGGCTTCTCTTAAATCCTTTCCAGTCCAGTCTTTGATGTTATCTCTCCAAGTCTTTCGGGGTCTTCCTCTAGATCTTGTCCCCTCCACCAGTCCCTCAATGACCGTTTTTAGTAGTTGTCCTCCTGATCCTCTAGCCAAATGTCCAGCATATCGTACCTTTCTTTGTTGGNATGTAGTAAAGACAGTAATTTTTAATTATTTAAAAATATTTTTATATAAATTATGTTTTGAAGTACAAATATTGTAAGTATTAAATTAACTGGCAATATGTTTTCCATCAAATAACAATGCAATAACATTTTTATATGCGAAAATCTTTTATATTTCAGAATAGACTAAGTATGTACAGGAAATCCTCATTAATTTGAACTCGGATAATTCGAAATCCCATTAGTTCATAACCACAGTTTCGTCCCGACCGGGGATATAGGGATTTGCACATTAAGGAGTTCAATCAGTTGGAAATTCAAAGTGAAAGCATACATTAATTTGTTTGTTTAGAACGAAATGCTTCCATGCTATTGATATGAGAGAACAATAGACCAAGAACAACACTAATCCGGCCAATATGGTTTTGCTTCTACAGTAACATATTTTTGAGTGTCACCTTGCTCATGGAGTACACTTTTTTTCTGCTATCTCTAAAATATGGCTGGATTTCGGGATTGCAAGATTGGGCTGAGTAGCAGTTCGAGATATTTGTAGGACTGTAAGACTACTAATTTTGGGCCACTAAGTGTAAATATCTGATAATTTGATCTCTTGAATTTTGAACCAATGAGGATTTCCTGTATCTCTAAATGCTGTTTTGTATTTATAGCGTTGATATAAGTAAAATAAATAGTACAAATGATTTGCACTAGTTCCTAAAAAGCACAATTCTTTTTAAAGTGAAGATTTAAAATTTTTTAAAATATGACTTTATTAAAAATTAATCATAAAAACCATAAAGTGTTTTATGTTTGTATAATGTACAATATTAATTTCACAAAGGATTAATTTTTTTTCTTTATAGAAATTGAATCTGCACACACGGAAGAAATTTCTTAGACAACTGACTGAACAAACACCTAAGGGACCATAGTGTTGCAAAGTAGAATTCTATCTCCAATTAAGAGTTGTGAAATTGTGATTCAGATTCATATTAATAAGTTTGTTATTGTATATTGGTATATTTTAAATATTTTTAAATTTTTAGTGTAATACTTATAGTATAAAAAACATAAATGTTGTTTAATTTATTTGAAGTAGAAGTTTTATTCTGTTATTTTAAAACCAGTTGATTATAAAGCAGAATGGCTCAAAAGCATTTCTGATAAAAGGACTTCTGCATTTGAATCTGTTTTGTGTTAATTACGTATATATTGTATGGTATGTATGCCATCTGTGTAATCAATTTTGTTTACGTAAAAAATATATTTTGCAAATGGAATACGGTAATAAAAATACAAATAATCATTTCCAGTACAGATATATATGCAGTCATTCCCTATCTGTTGCAATAGGGACTAGGGATTGTATACTGGTTTACCAATTAACCGATAAATTGACAAAAAAATCATTCGGTAAACTTACTGGTAAATTTTTAAAATTTACCGGTAATTCGGTAAATGAAAAATCCAAACTAGAAAATTCTATGTAGAAAATATTGTGTGTATGGATATTTAAAAGGGATAAAGGGACATTGGAAAAAAACAGGTAAGTGTAAGCAACAATATACCTCATTATTAATTTTATGTGAGATATTTTTTGTTTAATTTTAATTTAATGACCATTTGTCCAACAAGTGTTGAATCAGAAAGGGTATTCTCGGGATCTGGTTTATTTTGTACAAAAATTAAAATTAGATCAAAATTAGGAGATAAGATTATAAATAATTTAAGTTTCTTGAGAAGTTAATTTTAAAAACTGGCAATGAATAAAATGGTATTAAGTACTA
Organism: Centruroides sculpturatus; assembly: GCF_000671375.1. Lineage (NCBI taxonomy): Eukaryota > Metazoa > Arthropoda > Arachnida > Scorpiones > Buthidae > Centruroides > Centruroides sculpturatus. Next base: position 298,727 of record NW_019385145.1, on the reverse strand, counting down.
TATATTATTTCTATTGTATTTTTATTTTCCTGTATTATTTTATTTCTATGTTTAGAATAACACTTTAATTTTTATATTTTTTATATTTTATATCTTTGAAATAAAAAATGTGAAATGGAAATCATAATGACATATTTTTTGAACCTAAATTTTATTTTTCAAGAAAAAAATTTACTGGTAAACCGGTATTTTAATTTTCATTTACCGAATTACCAGTAAATGAAAATATCGGTAAATTTACAATCTCTAATAGGGACATATCCAGTGGGTGCTTATGGTGTTACAGTACCCCCTTGATATCAAAGCACTTGGTTTGTTATTTTAAAATACAAATAAATATAATAATGTATATTGCATGACTTCAATGGCAGAAAGTAACCTTAAACAGGAAAAAGAGCAAGAAAATTTAAACTGATATTTTTCAGAAATACATTAAAAAATGTTGAATAGAGACTAAATTATGTGAATTCAAAATAACTGCAATTTCAGTAATTTCCAGCAAAACAAAAATGTAATGATTTTATACCATTTCTACTACTACTGCTATTGAATTACACCGACAAGGAGAGAGTTGGATATTTGAGTCTCCAATTTGAGCAAAACTTGCCGAGCGTGTAGCCATTAACACAAACTGCTTTTTGTCCAAATAACAGGATCCGACTCTCAATCACTTCCAAAAAACTGACCTGTAAAAATTAAGCATTTAACTTATAAGACTTTGGAAGTTTCACATTATCTTGGAGTGACGATAACAAATTTAATTTTTTTTTTTTTTTTNACTTACTGGTAAATTTTTAAAATTTACCGGTAATTCGGTAAATGAAAAATCCAAACTAGAAAATTCTATGTAGAAAATATTGTGTGTATGGATATTTAAAAGGGATAAAGGGACATTGGAAAAAAACAGGTAAGTGTAAGCAACAATATACCTCATTATTAATTTTATGTGAGATATTTTTTGTTTAATTTTAATTTAATGACCATTTGTCCAACAAGTGTTGAATCAGAAAGGGTATTCTCGGGATCTGGTTTATTTTGTACAAAAATTAAAATTAGATCAAAATTAGGAGATAAGATTATAAATAATTTAAGTTTCTTGAGAAGTTAATTTTAAAAAATGGCAATGAATAAAATGGTATTAAGTACTATATATTATTTCTATTGTATTTTTATTTTCCTGTATTATTTTATTTCTATGTTTAGAATAACACTTTAATTTTTATATTTTTTATATTTTATATCTTTGAAATAAAAAATGTGAAATGGAAATCATAATGACATATTTTTTGAACCTAAATTTTATTTTTCAAGAAAAAAATTTACTGGTAAACCGGTATTTTAATTTTCATTTACCGAATTACCAGTAAATGAAAATATCGGTAAATTTACAATCTCTAATAGGGACATATCCAGTGGGTGCTTATGGTGTTACAGTACCCCCTTGATATCAAAGCACTTGGTTTGTTATTTTAAAATACAAATAAATATAATAATGTATATTGCATGACTTCAATGGCAGAAAGTAACCTTAAACAGGAAAAAGAGCAAGAAAATTTAAACTGATATTTTTCAGAAATACATTAAAAAATGTTGAATAGAGACTAAATTATGTGAATTCAAAATAACTGCAATTTCAGTAATTTCCAGCAAAACAAAAATGTAATGATTTTATACCATTTCTACTACTACTGCTATTGAATTACACCGACAAGGAGAGAGTTGGATATTTGAGTCTCCAATTTGAGCAAAACTTGCCGAGCGTGTAGCCATTAACACAAACTGCTTTTTGTCCAAATAACAGGATCCGACTCTCAATCACTTCCAAAAAACTGACCTGTAAAAATTAAGCATTTAACTTATAAGACTTTGGAAGTTTCACATTATCTTGGAGTGACGATAACAAATTTAATTTTTTTTTTTTTTTTGTTCTTTCTGCCCCGTGGGCACTAAGAGGGCCTCTTTTTGCAAGTCTGTTATGGGTTTGGCCAGACCCACGATGGGAGGCTGTTAAAAATAAGCAAAACTTTCCACTCAATCTAATAGCGGGAAACCGATTTAACAAACATTAGCATTATAAATTCAAATTCCGCAATTTGCAATGCAGACATAATGCAATGTGTATTTTTGAGATACTTAGAAGCAATTTTTATGTAAATCATTCATTGTGTTTTGTTTGACAAAGTCCATTTTTTGTGTGTTTTTGATTTGTATGGTGTGTGTAAACACTATAAGAGATCTGAGTTAAAGATGATATTAGATATAATGTATTTAAATCAGAATCAGGTAGTACACTTTTTTAAATAAATAATTTTATTAATCACCATGTCCTGTTTGTATTTAAAATTTATTATTTTAGAAAAAAATTTTAACACAAAGCATACAGTGGATAAATTTATTATTAAATGAAAACATGATTTTGAGGAAATTAAAAATGGTGGAGAGAGTACTACTAGTAGTAGCAATATTGCTGCAAATGCATTTCATACAGAAGACAAAATTAAATGCAGTAAAATAAGAAAATTAAATAGGCAATCAATTCTTATTTACAGTCGACCCCCCTGTAACACTGTTGATAATTCCGTTTTATAAGAATTCCATGTTGTACAACTCACTTAGATTTTACAAATACGTGAGTCATTCACAGCCCGGCACATGTATTTGTAAAATCTAAGTGAGTCGTACAACATGGAATTCATATAAAACGGAATAATCAACAGTGTTATAGGGAGGGTCGACTGTAATAATTCTCCTATTTTTCATCATTGTAGTATTAATAACTGTGAAATTAACGTTAATAATGCAAAAATTGTTTATAAAGAAAAAACTAAAGTAAAAAGTCAAAGAGCATTTTGCCATAATTATGCAAAATAATACAGTTAATTTAAATACAGGTGTGTTGACAGCTGCCTGCTGGGAAACTTTGTCAGATATATAGGTGGAAACCCATGATTAAAAATTGTTGGGAGTTTAATTTGTATACTGAAAATCCTACTAAAGAGGCCTAATATTGTTGGGGAAATGCATTTGGGTGAGGGATGTACCAAAGTAATAAAAAGTTCTTTCTCTACAAAGTTGGTTTGCTTTTACCTTTTTTTAACTTTAATTTTATTTCATTATTGATGTAATGTTTTAGAATTTGGAAGTTATCTACCCTCCATAAGTCAGAAAGGAAAGAAAATTTTATTTTTTGTGTATTTTTCTATAATACAATTAAGTAAGAATTGAAAATTAATCTGACTCCATTGTTTTAAATAGTTATTTTTGAATATAAATGGGCAATATTTGGACATTGAAATGTCACTTTACTACAAGGCATTCAAATCGTGCTTCAAAAACTAAAGATTATTTCAAAAGATTGTTCAACAAGTAAAATAGTTTGCAAAAACTTCAAATTTCCAACAAGGCACGGCTTGCATCATAAAAAGTAGCCGAGTTAAATGCCGTAAAGTTAAAACCACTTACTGTAGCTAGGGTGATCGTCCATCCCCAATTTCCAGGGACAGATGATTCCTGTTTTTTGTTTCCTCGTGGTTACTGTAATATTGCTGCTGCCATGGTTTTTCCGCCAGAGAACATGTCCGATGTCTTCAGTGTAGAGTACCTAGATTATCAGAGTAGCAGCAATGAGTTGTCAAATTTTCCATTGGTTAGTTATATCACGTAGTTAAAATCCGCCATGTTCTGACAAAAAGTGCACATGGCTTTATATATTTCAAATGGTAAGTGTTCTTTAAAGTTGTTTATAATGAAATCTAGAAGTTTTTGAACACATTTGACAACAGGTAGGCATAAATTTGTTATATTTTTATGTTTACATTCATATTTAAGCTTTAATATAAGGCAACAAATGAAAAAAATTGATAGTTAGCATAGGTGTTTACATTAGATCTCATATCCACTTAAGTGATGTTATTAAAACGAAAAAAAATATATAAACTGTTTGTATCATACAAAAATAAATACAAAAATTAGTGTAAGGTAGCAAAATATAACCAAAATTTAATTTTCTACTAATTTTTCCAAAATTATTGCTCCTTAGAAAACCATCCATCCACGAAGAATATGTACATTTAAAGAACTTTTGGTGTTTAAGCACAAATTGTTATATTTTGCATGTTTCTTTTGCTAGAATAACTTAAGCTTAATTTGCTGGAACACTAATTTTTATCTGACTGGAGTACTGTAATAATTATGCTGTACTGTAATTTTGTTCTAACAATAAATTATATAAATGAAAGAGAAATAGTCACAAACCTTAAACATATAAAAATATTGCTATAGAAAAGTATTATTTGTAATAAAACTAAATATTTACATGTACTGTAATACCTAAAAAATTAGTTTGTTATCCTGCTCAAAACAAATTTAATTCTATTACTTGTAAGATGTCTTTAATACATCTGGTACAATAACAATACAAAGACACTCTAGTATTTGGACCTTATTGAAAGGCAGCATTTGGTAATATGTGATTATTTAAAATATCATTTGTAAAGCTAATACAATTTAGGAGGCATATAAAAATTCATTACACAAATGATTCTTTTACATACTAGTACTTTTGTATTGTTATTTTGCAGAATGCATTAAAGGTGTTTTAAAAGTCATTTTGAATCCAGTTTTAGAATATACCCTTTAATACTAATAAAACACACCTTTAATAATCCAGCTAATAAAAATGAAAGGTGTGTTTTATTAGTAGTATATTTATCCAGTTTGTTTGTTATATTAGTATACCCTTTAATTTTATTATGCAGATATCACTGAAATAATGCCTGGATGTTTGTCTTTTGGTTGTTATAATTCTTCTGTAAAAGGATATATTGTGAAATGTTTTCCAAGAAATCCCATTTGGAGAAAAATCTGGGCCAAAAAAGTGTGCCGAGAAAATTGGAAACCAACAAATAATTCTTGTTTGTGTGAAGTTCATTTTGAACCACAAATGTGGGGAAAAGTGAGAGCTGATGAGAAGAAATTAAAACAATGCCATTCCAACTTTGTTTTCATTCACAAAACAAATTATTCACAGAAAACCACCAAAAGGAAGATCCTCAACTGTTATAAAACAAGTAAAAAGTAACAAAAGTTACTTTTCCAGTACGTACTATAGTAATACCCCGAACTTACGCGATAGGTGGGACCGAGCGGTAACTGCGTAAGTCGAATTCGTGTAAGTCGGGNTTCCCACGAACTTAGTTCCTTGTCAAGTATGATACATCGAATGTGTCACCCAAAATCTCGAAAAGACTATTGGTCAGTGGTGAAAAAAACAGTCCTAATAAGGCAGTGGAAAAAACCCAACGAGACCCCCTTTATAAAAAGGAGGGGTCGATGCGTAAGAGTCAGTCTCCGGAGCTTGGTGCACTGTGAATTTTACGTGAACGGATTAGCCGCTACCCGGAAATAATCAATCGCCGCTGTTCAGAAGGACTACGCCTAAACCGACTAACAATGTTCGAAAGAACTTTGTACAACTGGGAAAAAGCATATCAACGTTCGAAAGAACTTTGTGAAGTCTAGAGACTTGAAGACGAAACGACTAATAGAAAATTTATAACAAGGTATTTATCCTCGCGTGAAATACATGTGAGCTCTCTCTCTCTCTCTCAGGAATACGGGTAACCGGGAAGAAAATAGATATGTTAACTGAACCAATTGTATAGAGCTTAATTCGAACAATAAATGGGCATTATGTATAGATTATGTAGAGTGTAATTCCTCTGATTCTCTCGTTACACCTCCATCCCGGAACTAAAAGTCCACAAATGCGACCGTTTGCGTAACCAAATAAACGGCCGATAAAAATTTTCTGTGTCTGTTACAAGACACAGTGGTGTCATCCTGACAGGGCGCCAAAGAGTGCCAACCCTGCAGTCACATGTACATCACACAAATTGTGAGGCCTGTGATTTGGCCACTGTGTAGGCTGCACTCAACATGGTGTTCCAGCAAGACAATGCCGACAGCATGTTGCGCAGCAAATTTTCACCAGTCCGAACAGAATTCACATCCTTCCCTGGCCAGACCTCTCTCTCATCAAACACCCATAAGCAGTAGTCCCTGGTGACCCTCATCCAACATGTAGGTGCACCAGAGACTACCACAATATACCATAGGCAACATGCATGCCACAGTGGACTCAGTCTGGCAAGGGATAACTCATGCAACCATTAATTGCCTCATTGAGAGTATCCTTGCCATATAGCTGCCCATGGGAATCATATTCATTACTGAATAAATAGGTGTCTGTTGCATATCTTTCTTCTTTTAATCATTTGCATATCTCTGTCACCTCTACTGGTCCTGTAATGTGTATATGGCTACATGCATTCCTTTGTAGTGTTGCAATTTACTTTTGAGGAGTATATATAGATGTATTTGTATGCTTGCAATATTACCAATTAATATTTTGATTTTTGCAATGTCATTCATAATATATGATGACTTCAGAGCAAGAATAATTCATGTCAGTAAATCCTAATTTTGAGATAATTAACAAAACCTTTTATACAATATTTCCCAATTTTCTTCTTTTTGGGTCTGGGATATAACAAATTTGACTCGATCTGTCTGTATTGCTTTAGGTAAAACAGTTGTTTTTAAGCAAACTCCACATGCTAATCTTATACTTCAAAAACTGGACTTGAATCACTCTGAGGTTGCCATATATAGTTTTATCATAATATATAATAATCAAAAAGTGGAAATTAATTATTATTAATTATGTAATTACTTATATTCTAATCATTAAATTTACTACAAAATGGCAATAATGCTTTAATATGAAATTGTTTAATAAGTAATCTGAATTACAGCATGAAAATAATCTGTAATTTCTAGCTACTCAATAGACTATTGTTATAAATATCAGGCTGTAACCATTGTTCTCTATGGAATCATACAATACATTAATCCCAAATGGCCACTGAAAAGTTATTCTTTATAAATATTTTTATAATAATAAACTCGATGAATTAAAATAAAAGTTAAAAATAAATTTTTGAATAATTTATGAATAAATTTGTTTCATTATTAAAAATTCATCATAAATAATAAATTCTTTATTATGGTCTAAGTATTAGTCATAACTAGACTTTTATTCTAGATGAATGGGAAAACTTCATTGAGCTTCTCTCAAATTACAACTAGCTATGTATGTCTGATGTTGCTTGGACTTTTGAGAGGGTGGAGGGTTGGTCAGGTTGAGTTGGGAGGGGGTGATAAAAACAATGGTCATAGTAACTACAACGTTCATTTACAATAATTTAACTGCAAAACATAAAAAATTGCTTGGGCTAAAGTTAACAAGAGGTGGGACCCCGACATGATTATCTCATAGACTTAACATTGTACATTTGCCACCTTGTCATGTCTGAACCATTGCACCTTTCCCAAATCTCTTTGGTGGCATTATGTACAGGATAAAAGCTTCAATTTCATACCTGAACTGTATTTTTAGCCCTAGCAATTTACTCAAAATAAGTTGGTCAAATTGAAACTCTTTTTCAATGAATACACTCCTCAAAAGTGAAATTACAACACCATGAAGGAATGCATGTAGATATATGCAAATTACGGGACCAGTAGAGGTGACAGAGATATGCAAATGATTAAGTTTGCTCATGTACCCAGTTTTGGGCTATAAAGACCAGCAGTCAGAACACACCATAAATGCTATCAGTGATGGTTTGCAGCAGTCAAACTTTTGAAGAAGCATAGAAAATGCCTCGGAGATGACAGCAAGCTGAATACCACCAATTAATGTCTGGAAAACTCAGTTAACTGAAGTCATGCAGCTCCGGGATACAGAGGTGTGTGACCTCGGTTTGTTGATGCACACAGTTGCCATGTGTGTTGAGCATGACACGATTACCATCTAGCAATGTGTGACACAATGGATGCAGGAATGTCTGCAAATGCACTAAAGAGGAATCCAAAGTGGATTGCACCAGTGCACAGACTGGCAGATTTGCCAAATGGCCCGTCGGGACCCATTGGCCACGGCACGTGATGTCCAAAGCCACTCGTCACTGTCAACAGGTGAATCTGTGTACACCCAAACCATTCGCAATGGGATGCACAAAGTCGGGGTGCATGCACGGTAACCAGCAACAGGGTGTCATTAACTGCTCGACAGGGGCTGCACATCTGGTGTGGAGTCATCACCGTCACAACTGGACCACCAAATGTCATTAGGTATTGTTTATGGATGAATACTGCTTCCGTCTGTGGAGGAATGACAGCCATTAGTGGGTGTGGCAGTATCCCCAGGAACACTACATACCTACCCTTTTCACCAAGCATCACACAGGCCTCACACTGGGTATCAGTTTGGGGAGGCATCATGTTCTGTTGGCAGACAGCCCTGGTGCACATTTCCAGTACTCTGAGACAGCAGACTAGTACTGTACTGTATGTGAGAGTCGAATTTAGGGAATAAATTGATAAATAAATTTTTTTGTTGAGGGAGGAAAAGTTTAAAGAAATAAACAATAACCCGATATAAAAAAAGAACATAAAAATCTTTTCCCACGAACTTAGTTCCTTGTCAAGTATGATACATCGAATGTGTCACCCAAAATCTCGAAAAGACTATTGGTCAGTGGTGAAAAAAACAGTCCTAATAAGGCAGTGGAAAAAACCCAACGAGACCCCCTTTATAAAAAGGAGGGGTCGATGCGTAAGAGTCAGTCTCCGGAGCTTGGTGCACTGTGAATTTTACGTGAACGGATTAGCCGCTACCCGGAAATAATCAATCGCCGCTGTTCAGGACTACGCCTAAACCAACTAACAACGTTCGAAAGAACTTTGTACAACTGGGAAAAAGCATATCAACGTTCGAAAGAACTTTGTGAAGTCTAGAGACTTGAAGACGAAACGACTAATAGAAAATTTATAACAAGGTATTTATCCTCGCGTGAAATACATGTGAGCTCTCTCTCTCTCTCTCAGGAATACGGGTAACCGGGAAGAAAATAGATATGTTAACTGAACCAATTGTATAGAGCTTAATTCGAACAATAAATGGGCATTATGTATAGATTATGTAGAGTGTAATTCCTCTGATTCTCTCGTTACACCTCCATCCCGGAACTAAAAGTCCACAAATGCGACCATTTGCGTAACCAAATAAACGGCCGATAAAAATTTTCTGTGTCTGTTACAAGACACAGTGGTGTCATCCTGACAGGGCGCCAAAGAATGCCAACCCTGCAGTCACATGTACATCACACAAATTGTGAGGCCTGTGATTTGGCCACTGTGTAGGCCGCACTCAACATGGTGTTCCAGCAAGACAATGCCGACAGCATGTTGCGCAGCAAATTTTCACCAGTCCGAACAGAATTCACATCCTTCCCTGGCCAGACCTCTCTCTCATCAAACACCCATAAGCAGTAGTCCCTGGTGACCCTCATCCAACATGTAGGTGCACCAGAGACTACCACAATATACCATAGGCAACATGCATGCCACAGTGGACTCAGTCTGGCAAGGGATAACTCATGCAACCATTAATTGCCTCATTGAGAGTATCCTTGCCATATAGCTGCCCATGGGAATCATATTCATTACTGAATAAATAGGTGTCTGTTGCATATCTTTCTTCTTTTAATCATTTGCATATCTCTGTCACCTCTACTGGTCCTGTAATGTGTATATGGCTACATGCATTCCTTTGTAGTGTTGCAATTTACTTTTGAGGAGTATATATAGATGTATTTGTATGCTTGCAATATTACCAATTAATATTTTGATTTTTGCAATGTCATTCATAATATATGATGACTTCAGAGCAAGAATAATTCATGTCAGTAAATCCTAATTTTGAGATAATTAACAAAACCTTTTATACAATATTTCCCAATTTTCTTCTTTTTGGGTCTGGGATATAACAAATTTGACTCGATCTGTCTGTATTGCTTTAGGTAAAACAGTTGTTTTTAAGCAAACTCCACATGCTAATCTTATACTTCAAAAACTGGACTTGAATCACTCTGAGGTTGCCATATATAGTTTTATCATAATATATAATAATCAAAAAGTGGAAATTAATTATTATTAATTATGTAATTACTTATATTCTAATCATTAAATTTACTACAAAATGGCAATAATGCTTTAATATGAAATTGTTTAATAAGTAATCTGAATTACAGCATGAAAATAATCTGTAATTTCTAGCTATTCAATAGACTATTGTTATAAATATCAGGCTGTAACCATTGTTCTCTATGGAATCATACAATACATTAATCCCAAATGATATTTATTTAAATTTCAAATATTAAATAATTAAAAATATTTATTATTTATTAAAGTCCAAAGGAACACTTAGTGCAAATTAAGAAGCCAGATAACTAAAATAAATGTTTTTGGAATTTTCAGTTTCTTCAAATCCGAATGTCTCCTTTTAAATGCACATAATCTTTAATAAATAAATCAAGGTTTAAGCTCACTATTAGAATAAAAACTTGGATTGGTTAAGTTTGCTGAGGTGTATTTTGGCCTGTTTATTTGACAGTGCCAGTGTCAAAGGGAAAGAACTGAAGAAGTGAAAAAGAAATTCACAGTACATGGGTTAGATGGTGTGTTCTCCAAAATTAATGCAGCTATGTTAGAACTTGAGGCTATGGATCCTAATACTGAACGTTTTGACATAAAGTTGAACGTGGGATGAGTGAACTTTTGAAGTTCTATAGAGAAATTTATCAAGAAAAAAAGAAGATTACAACGCAAACCACAGTTACGAATTTATTTTCAACTGTTACATCCAAGACCTCCACCCTTGAAGGTACAACATTTATTTCATTGTCATCTCCTTTACCTGGAAAAAACCTCTACAGATCCAGATAAACAAATGATAATATGTACATATGCATGTCATTTTATGAATAAATTTGAAGTTTGTTGCATAATTTTTATAATTTTACAACAATCCTATATTCCTGGCTGCAAGCTCCTTGCTTATCAACCAATTTGCTTAACAATGTAGTCGTAAGAACGGAACTTGGTCGTAAAATGAGGAGTACCTGTATTATCATTTTTACAAAAATAAAAAAACAATCAAATCCAGCGTATTAACAACAGTTAATAGAATGGATTTGTCAGTACCAACTGTACATATATTATTTATTATTTTTTTGTATAAAAGAATTGTTTACAAGAAAGAGTGTCCAGTATGCTTGACTATGTGCTTACAATTAGACTGAAAAGTAAAGGATTAGAGAAGCAATAAAGTAATTGGTAAAGTGCAAAAGAAAGAAAGAAAGAGAGAGAGAGAATGAATGAACGAATGTTTGAAATAGAGTAATTCTTTATATTAATTAAATTATCAACAACCGTGAGGCAGATAACAGTGAGGTCTTATCAGACCAATGATGGGCACAAACGCTCAGGGATCAAAGTGAAAACAATTTAATAAACACAATAAAACATTACTATATAAGTATGGAAACAAAAACCAAAAATGCATTTCGGACTATTTTTCTGATAGTTAATACCAACTGATGAGGGACTATTTTCTATCGGAAAAATAGTCCGAAATGCATTTTAGGTTTTTGTTTCCATACTTATGTAGTAATGTTTTATTGTGTTTATTAAATTGTTTCACATTGATCCCTGAGTGTTGGTGCCCAGCCTTCACTATTATCTGACTCACAGTTGTTGATAATTTAATTAATATAATTATACCAAGGGCTAGAAGCAACTTTTGTAAAAATAATTCTTTGTAAAATTAGGTTACTCGGATTTTTTTCCAATTTTTGAGATTTACATTTTACGTAACTACGAATTTACGTAAGTCACGTGTTACATCACTCAGGGTATTACTGTAATAATTTCAATAAGCAACATTTTGACTATTTTGACTGGGATGAAGTCAAAATCGAAATAAACCACTGCAGAAAGGATAACAAAGAAATGAAGAACTGTGTTAAAAAAGCCTGTATACCAAAAAAGAAAGAGTCAACATTAATTAAAAGACTAAAAAGAACTTGTTCAAGACAGATTTCATTGGAATTAAATGAAGATTGTCATATTCATAATCATAAATGTAAAATGGCAGTTACTATTTGTCATGTAAATGAAGTGTGTTTTGCATTTGGAAAGTTTAGAAAAAATGAAAACTGGTAAAAAAAAATGCATACATTCAGAATGTTAATGGATACAATTCCACATGATTTCACCTGCAATTTTTTGCATTTGATATGATGATGATGGATTTTGTGTTTTGTTTTATAAAGCAAGTTTCATGTTTATTATATAAATACATTCACAGTCAAAATAATCTCAAGATATACTGGAATGCAAAACTATTATATAACGAAACACACCTTTTTATTTCCAGCAGTATTTTACTAAAATAAAAACGTTTTCGACCAATTCATAGGTCTTCCTCAGTTAGGAATAGTGCAAAGAACACAAAGTACCATTTTAAAAATAAAATTAGAAGAAACACAAAATTACAAACTCAGATGTTCTAAGACTTAAATTATATACCTGAGGAAGACCTATGAATATAGGTTGAAAATGTTTTTGTGGAAAACAAGTGTTAGGACAACTTGCTATGCTTTTTTTATGGGTCTTAAATGAAGGAACAGATCACATATGTTTATACAAAATTTTCTATGCCTGCACTATGAATATTTGGTAAGGGCAACTTTTTCTATAGGAGTGGTGCCAAAGCTCCACTTTACCCCTACTTAAATAGTTTTTCTTTTGTTCAAATTCCTTTGTTCATCTTTAGTTTCTTACCTATTTCTTTCTAGTTAACTTTTTTTTCTTTTCAGTATATATTTTCTGATAATTCAAAAGCATATTATCACAATATGCTTTTGAATTAACAATTTTGAACCAAAAATTTTGTTTCAATTTGCTCCATTTTGCATATTTTATAATTACATCAAAGAAAAAAAAAATTGAGAAGATATCTTTTAAATTGCACACTGATAAATACCATGTTTTCAATCTCTTCAGAGATGTGAAGTATATAAATAGTATCTTGATTTAACAGATTGTGGAACAATGAATTTTCTTGGAATAACAGATTTTTTCCCTAGTCTCATTTATTGTAAACTTCACTTTTTTCTTTTTTTATCAATGTTTAGTTAATATTTGGATTTTCTGGGAATTTGCAGAGTTCAATGAAGTACTTGTTTCATCTAGGTTATGTACTGTACAATTGAAGAATTGTATAGAGTTGGAAGACTAATAGAATTGAGGAGAAGCCATGCAATATAACAGATTCTTAGAATAATGGATGATTTTTGGCAGCCTGAGCAATTCATTAAAACAAGATTCTATTGTACTTGTATGAGTCATCCAAAAGTTCTGGTTCAGTTTTTAGCAATTTTCAAAACTTTACCTGATTCATACTAAAGTATGATAACTTTTGAATATATGAAAAGCAGTACCTGAATCAATATCTTTCATCAAAGTGTCTCTCGTTTCTTGCAAACTTAGAACTTTCTTCAGAGCCACCAATTCCTTCTGTGCATATCTCTCTCGTTTGATCTTTTTCATTTTGCGCTTCCATTTACTTCTTAAACTCTTTGCCATATTTCTGTAAGATATCAAAATTATTTAAAATTTTACTAAAATAATAAACAACCTTACATAAGCCCAATAAGAAACCAATAGGGTCTCGGCAAAAAATTTTCTACCCTTACCATTTTTTGCCCATCAAAATAAACATATCTAAAAGACATCAGTATTTTTTTTTAAATTTCATTTGAGAAGAATGGAAAATTTGGAATAACAAAAGTCTCTAACATTTAAATTCAAAATCAGTTTTTGTTTTTCTCACATCACTCATCATCTTTTATAATCAATTAATCTGTTTAAAACATACCACTACAGTATTTGAATCAGAATACCAACACAAATACATCAACATCTCAATCATCTATAAAACACAAAATAACCAGAATTAAAATGAGCAATCAGATTATATTTGAATTTAATATCTGAATTTAATTAATATTTATATTAGCGAAGCCTCTTCTACAAGGCTTACAATATCACATTCAATTTCAAAATTTGACAGGTCAAGTTTGATAAAATCTTGCCACTTTCCATTTATTTCAACCAGGCCACCACAACACGATCAGACTCACCTAATGGAATTTAGGGAAGAAAAATAAAAAACGGCATTGCATGTACCTAGCGTAAAATAAATACAAAAAACAAACGAAGCATAAGGATATACCCATCTCAATTCTATCACGACAGGACAATGTTTCAGTACAGGTATTCCTCGTATAATATGTTTGGTAGTTACATTCCGAAAAAATGCCATATTATGCAAATCTGTGCTATACAAAACAAAAGACTAGCGCAAAACATGGAGTTAGGTTCCAAAAGTTAGTAACAAAAAAGAAGAGTATATTTTTGTTACTAACAGACATATGTTTATTAAAGAAATTGATGATTTACTTCCAATCAATAATTGATTAACAATCACAATTATATTAATATGTTATGCATTGATATTAATTTTAGTTAATGAGGGCATTTTGTTTTTACAAAGTATCGTCATTTTCTGAGTTTTTTGTCGGTCTCCATCAGAAATATTGGCATCATTTTCACATTTTTTATTATTTACAGCTTTCTCAGCAGATAAGATTAAACTACATTATTTCAACAAACCACCTAAATTTTGTCAAGCATAAATCTTTTTATTTCACTAATGTTTCAACTTATTTTCAATACATTATCCTAGTATAAAAACTCTAGAATGATTTATAAAAGAGCACCCAATATTTATAGTTCACTATGCAATGATAAAGACAGTATATAAAATACTGTTTGAGAACCAACAGTTATGAATCGCAAAGGATCATGTGGGTGTGACTAGAAGAAACCTTACAGTACATCTGCCAGAACATAGATACAACTTCGAAAAAGGACACAACAACACAATCTTAGCGATTAAGGCACGGACCGGAGGGGCCGTCATAAACTGGGAGGAAGCGAACGTCATTAAGACAGTACACTCATCATCCATTGCATTGGATATGAAAAAGGTAAAAATTTACAAAAGCAAAATAAAAAATCTATTGCCTAAATGCTAGGGATGCCAATGCACTCCCAACAGTGTGGAAATATATAATAGAAAAAAGAATGGGACTTAAAAACCCTTAAATCATGTATTTGTTATGGTTAACATTGTTTACTATGTTTTTATTTGTTTATTTTATTTATTCATTTTAGTATATGCAGTTCTTCTAATTTGTTTTAAACTACATTTTAAATTTAAAAATGTTATAAATTCGAAAAAGGGTACATTCTATTCTGAAACATTTATATTGCATTCTAAAGCCACCTGAGGATGACCTACGTTTAAAATGTTAACAAAATAGAAATGTTTATGCTCAGCAAAATTTAGGTGGTTTGGTAAAATGACGTGGTTCATATTTTTATTTTTTATCATAAAAACATTTTTATGGACGACAAAGTAAAAATTCATTATTAATCAAAATTTGTTCTAGAGGAACACGTTCATTTGGTCGAGGACCAAGCGATATTTTCCAAAATTTGCATTCGAGTCGGAAACGGTTCGAATACCGAGATAACGCCATATTTCGTTCATCATTTTTACGAACAATTTCTTACGTACCATTAAAAACGTTTAATATCACTTATCTAGCTATCTATATTCGGTTTATGGCGTCTGACGTTGCCTTTCGATCTCCAGGAACCTTCCCCACCCTCACGTCCGCAAACGTCGCAACAAAATCTTACGAATCCCGATTCGCCACTAAAGTGACAATTTTTTCCAGTCAGCAACAATCCAGTTTGCAGTCACGGGCAAACAGGAAAAAAAAAACAAACACACTGGCAGTCGGCAAACTGCAACAGTGACGTGCGAGACGAGTCACACATAGGAAACATCGATACGCAACAATTTCAAAAAGCGGCCACGTGAAGACGATCTTCGTCAGATTCTTACTACGTTCCTTCGTCCGACGTTAAGGCAATGGATCCTTGACATTTTATTTAATAATCGTAACGACGTGGGAATTACTAAACACCTATTTCGCGTCACGACAGCTCTCGCCTTCTTACCGGAACACGTCCAAACATTTAGTACGGAATGCGATTAATTAAAGCCTACCGCGTTATTTACCATTCCAGTCTACAAACGTAATTCTAATCCCAATTTTATATTACCTTTTCGACAGGGAACACGTGAACTCTCCGACGACGATCTCTAGCGCTTTTCGCAATGTTGCCAGCTACGAAAGATGTAAAATTCGCATTAAAAAAAAATTATTTACTACGTGTATTTTTCTCAAATATCTTCGATAATTTATTGTAAATTTAAAACCGTCGTTAATAAATATCGACGAAGATACAAAAAAAAACTTATCGCTATTCGACTTGGAAATGGAGAGGTTATTATTAATAATTATTTCGTCCAGTAGGTGAAAGGACGATCGGTCGAATTAAAAATAAAATACGGAACAAGTCTCTGGTATATTGGCGGAATACGAGTGTCGGTGTCGTCGACCTTTGTTAATAAGAATCCTGGTGAACCCAGAATCGAATCCGAACGGGTGGAAAAATTCCTAGGAATTTTTCGTGGGTTGTCCGTTCGGATATGTCGGATCCCGTCCCTCACCATCCGGCCGTCCCATTGCGGGCTGGCTAAAAGAGTCCCTCTTAGTGCCCACGGGGCGAAAAGCGTTTAAAAAAACAGTGGCAAATCGATAAGAGAAAATCTACTTGGTTCCCAAGTGTTGGGAAACGCATACATACTTCTTTAACACGTATACACGAGATTTTTCTATTTCTTAAGTATCGAATTATTTCTAGCAATTGGGCTAAAACTACTTAACGAAAACAGAAAATTGGACGGCGTGGCGCGTGACGCTGACGATACTTTTTCGATAGGGAGATATCGAACCTTCTTTGGGGCTTCCAAAATCGTCTTCCTGCAATTTTTTCAAGTAAAACTTTGATCGAACACTGTATTTAGAGACGCGACTCCCGAGAATAACCTTCGCTTTTACGTCGAATGAGACAATCTCTCTGTTTCGGATGGCGAATCTTCCATTTAATCGTAAAGACAAATCTTTTTCGTAGTTATCGAATCTATTGCCATTTAAAGAGTTTGGCTAAAAATGCAGAAACGTTACGGAAACTGTCGACGAATATACTATGCCCATTGCACTTCGATAAGTCCTAGGCCCCGAAAATCCTAGATCCGCCCTTGTATAGCGCTCTTGGTGGCAACGCGGGCACTGCCACATTTATACGAGTTGGAATAATCTAGCTGGTTGCCTTTACGCGACAGAAATGACACGCCCCTCGACAAAAAGTCAAATGGCGGACGTGCATTCAATTTTCGAATATGGCGTCGCTTCGGCCACTCTATGTAGTATATTATAGCTCGTTGATTCCGAAGAACTCTTTACCAAAATCTTCGGATCGATTCGGCCACTCGTTACAAAATTATGAGTTTCGAGTGATTTATACTCTTTCGCGTGGTTAAGAGTTCAAAGTTGGATTATTAAGATAAGTGTTGCCATATTCTGTCTTTGGCCACGAAGTACGGCATGATTCTCTAAGAAGGAATTCAAGTAATCTTTCGGATTAATTCCACCATACGATTTTACTTTTTTACCAGTCGGCGTCTCGATCAGTAAGAGTCGTTAAATAACCTAAATGCATATTTTGCCATCTACACGTAATAAACGTTCAAACACAAGCAAAACTATACACACTTCTACGAACGGCACGGCACAAATATGGCGCGGGAGACGAAGCGCTGACGTTTCGGTCAGGTGAGATGACGTTCGTTGAAGTTCTCTGTAGACAAAAGAGTAGACTCGAGTCGGTAGGATCTACGGCGGACGAAAGAGATGGAGGAGACACGAGAAAGTCGAAACACGGATCTAATACATTTTAGCTGTTTTGTTTTTTACATTTTAAAAACGTTTTTAAACTATCTTTATCATAAATATTTTTACCGTTTTATTGTTTTTTACAAATATTACATTTTTATACTCTTTCCGCCTTGTGGGTTCGGCCAGGCCTACAATGGGGCAACCGGATGGTGAAAGAGGGGGCCCCACATATCCGAACGGACCACCCCCGAATAATTTCTGAGGATTCCTTGTCCCGTCCGGATTCAATCCCGGGTCCTTGAGTGGGTCACTTGCATTTTACAAATACGTGAGCCGTTCACAGCCCGGCACACGTATTTGTAAAATCTAAGTGACTCGTACAGCACAGAATTCATATAACACGGAACGTATCTACCGTGTTATAGTGGAATCTACTGCATTACCGAAAACATTCAAATGTTAACAAAGCCGCAGAAGCCGAAATTTTTTTCGGAATTAAAAAATATTTACTAAACGAATTATTTTTCATTCTGAACTTTGGTCCACGACAGAAGGATGTTTTACTTATAAATAAGTCGATCACCGACGTAACCATTTTTCGTTTATTTTAAGAATGATATTTTAATATCAATATTAAAAATTCTCGAGGAAATTGAAAGTAAAGAGGCTTTTTAATTAACGCCAAGAAGAGAAACAAAAAGCGTCAAACAATTATTTTAGCGAAAAATTATTCGCGGGGCAATTTTTTCCCGCTAGAAACTCCTAAATTGGACGCTGTACTCGGCTTCCTTTCTTCGTATCGTGTACGAAAAAAGCAAATAGTTAATCCTAATGATCCTTTGATGCGATCTTTCGATTTCCTTAAGACTTTTTTCTATCGCGCGTGAAGTACGGTGCCCGACAAAACTTTAAAGACGAGCGACGAGTCCACCTAAACAATTTTATTACAATAATTGGTTCCGTCGGGCTCGTACGAAAGAAGACTGTTAGAAGGGTTCTTCCAAACAGTAAAAAAACGGCTAATTTCAGTTGACAAAACTTTAAAGACGACTGAAAATCACGCAGCAACGTTTACGTAATCTTTCTCGCGATAAAGTTAAAATTGTGTGGTTCAATCCGTTACGAGATTTCATTTTAGAAACTTTTGTCTGATTATAAAGTGGCAGAAAGCTTAAATTCGAGGGTAGAAGTGAGTTTTATAACAAAACTTTAAGTGTTAATAACGAGTAAAACCTTGGTTAAGTCCTATCCCGCGGGAGACACGATTCGTGACTTCCCATCCCCTCAATTTTTAACTCCTAAAATTGAATAGCATCGATGCCCCCAATATCCAAACCTCTTGGTAAAATTTCAGAAATTTTCGACGAAATACGCGAGAGTGATTAAGCCCGAAAGTGAGCGAAGAAAATCGTGTTCTCCATACAGTAAAATCCATACGTACAGGAATCCCCCCCACACGTTGCATTCCTCGACGTTTCGAGATGTCCGGAATCCAAAAATGTAAAAATCTGGTTTTTTGACCGAGAGCCATCTTTCCCTTCATTATATATATAACAGCCGAGAAAGTAAAATTGACCGTAAATAAGAGATGTAAAATCTCGCGGACCCTCCTCTTTTTTTGCATATCCTCAAAAATGCGATCCGAAATACTCGTAATAAATGTTCCGAGTGTGACGGTTAGTATAGTGTACAACGCTTTTTAGTTGCAACTTTTAAGTCTTTTACTGAACTGTATCGTTTGCTGTCAGCATATACAGTCCTTGACAGCGCACCCCAGCTTATCTGCACGGCGGTGAACGATCTAAGGATGCGCTATGCGGAAGCGAATTTAGTAGCCTGCGATATAGTTCTCGTCGAGGAAAACCATGCACGAGCGAGAAACGAGAAATCTCGCCGGCCGGAGGGAAATTTTTGACACGCGTATCTGACGGGGTTTGATATTTATCGCGATGAATACTGCGCCACGACTTCTCGAATCTTTGGTCTTCTGTATACAGTAGACCCCCCTATAAAATGGGTTCCTATAATTACGATTCCTATAAAACTGCGAAAAAATTCCGACAGTATCCGTAAAAAACGGTAAAAAAAACTCCTATAATTACGTAAAACGTCATCGGGCACGTATTTTCCGCCGTCAAGTGCCACGCTACAGAGAGATTACTATCGTCTGGACAGTATTATATATAAATTATATATAAATTAGGTACTGTACATATAATTATATATTCATTATATATAAATTAGATACTGTATATATAATTATATATTAACTTAATTTATTGTAACTTTATTATAATTATATATATATTTTCCGCCGCGTAGCGCCACCCTACGGAGAGTTTAGGCTAACTATCGTCTGTACAGTATGTAAATTAGGTACCGTAAGTCTAATACAGTACTGTAATTTTATACATTTCTTGTGAAAGAACATTTCTTATTCAATGGCGATTAAAATTATTTATATTAATGATGTCTCCAAAGTTCAGCGAATTTTTCGCAGGAAAATAAGTTATTAGAAATCGGTCGCGGTTTGCTGAGCTGTTCCGCGACGAAAACAAGCTTGAGCAATGGCGATGTCGAATGGTGTACACTCGGTAAGTAATCCTACAATTTTTTGTTTATAGCGTTGGTTATACGGATTATTCCCCAAAAAATATACGTACAATTATTACAAACAATTATTTTAATTTGTTTGTAATCTTTTTGTAAACTAATCGATGTTGAGTCGGATTAGTCTAGAATCGATTAATTTTATGGAAGAAAACCTTTCAATCAGCCGTAGTCCATAAACTTCACACGTGTCGGGCTGTGATTGGAACGACTCGTAAGAAATCGGATTCCTAAAAAATGAAACGTATCTATGATCTTATAGGTGGGTCGACTTGTATATTTGTTTTTTCTAACTACAGATATACTTAAAGTCATATAAAAAGTCTGTTTTATTAACGGATTATAATAAAGTCTTTATCCTTTCGCTGTTTCCAGAGAGGAGGAACTCCGTGTTTTTGTTTCTCCTTTTTATGTGTTCCTTACGAAGTAATTCTATAACGAAAATTTTTCCTGGCAAGTAGTAAGCGTAGTAGAACCAGTTTGATACTTCCTTACCGTGCAATAATTCAGGCTTCCCTGCGACGAGTTCGACGCCAACGCGCGACGTCGTCGTCTCTGCGCCAATTTTGCTCGCGTCGGCGTAAGGGTGCGACTATGCAGACACGAATTTAGAGCGAGCGAGAGGTTGCGAGCGATTTAATTTTCTCAAAGGAAAACCATGCACAAACGAGAAGCGAGAAATAACGCTGGAGAGAGCGAATTTCTGATTCTCGCACATATCTGACAGGTTTTGATATTTATCGCGTCTCGCCTCTTCTCGCCACATATTCTCGCTTGCTCGGAAAATTCGCTCGCTCGCGTCTGCATAGTCGCACCCTAATCATATTATACTTAACGAGAGCGAGAAAGGTCGTCGCCTATTCTCGCTAGCTCTCAAATTTGCTGGCTGACGTCACCCCGACGGTTTGACTTTTTCTGACGAATAGACGGGTACATCGTCTGGCATAAAAAATATAATTTTCTGTAAAATATTTTCGATCGGCTCCCGATAATTTTTCGAATCCATTCGTCCATTTATGCAATAGGTGAGTTTACCTGGCAAGAAATGACATTCCACACCGTAACGGAACCACCAACCATCTGTCGTAGAGATAAAATCCTCTGTTCCTTGCGCAAAACATGAAAATAATGATTCGGACCGTCGGGACCGAACTATTATTTTCATTAGAAAAAATACCCCGTTACCGATCTGCATCCCAGGCGCGCGTAAGACATTCTTCCGGTTTTACCTTCGTCGGATAGGTAATGATTTTATCATTCTCAACAGTACCGGGACAAGCCTTTATTTAATTTACTCTAATTGGTTGGCAATTTTCGATGCGGACGTCGCACCGTTGTTCGCAACCCTCGAAATTCGCCTCTTGTCTCTCGCACTCAATTTAGTAAGTTTTTCACCGTAGTTTTTTGAGTTGTATTTATCATTTTTTTTAATATAACTGTACGTAACAGCGCGACTCCTTCCCATTTGGACAGCTACGGCGCCATCATAAAATGTCAATTTGTCCATATTCTTTCTCTGTCAGATCAATCCCTTTTCCCATTTTAACAAATTTTATCGTAAATAAATATATGCAGGCCAGCAACGAGCAATTATTTATTGTGACGCGATCACCGTGCCGGGCTACAATTTTTAATCATATTTTTAATTTATTCAACTTAAAGTATATACTCTCTACCTCGAATTAGTACTGTAATATTTCGCTCCGTACGTCATACTTTTCTTTGAACAATAGAGTCGTGCCAGTCGTCTATTAACTGCTTTCGGGGGACGTTTCGAACCGAAATAATGCGACTTCCGGTTTGCATCGGACGTTCGTTTACAGTTAATCGGGGCCTCCCACTTCTAAGCTTTCCGCGACTGGTCTCGACTTTGGTCTATCTAACTCCGTTCTCGAGATTAAGGAAAGACAGACGGACGGACGGACGACAGTAAGGAATTTATAGATCTACAAATTTCCAAATTGCAGCCCAATCACTTTACGCAAGCGCGCATCCTTAATTATTTACATTTATGTAAACATTTGCGGTCGTATTTTCGGTGGTGTTTAAAGTTTCGTCGACTTAAATTAGCCTTTCGGTAGTTTCGCTATTGAACTTTTTTAAAGAATACGATCCCGACAAAACGAATAATTCGAATAAAATTGTTTAGGTGGACTCGTTGCCCGTCCGCCAAGTTTCGTCCGGCACCGCACGCGCCAGTCGTTTTAAACGCTCGGAGGCCCCAGACCCACCACACGGATACAAACGTAGAAGAAAAACGTAAGTAACGAGCAGCCGGCCGAACGAATATTTATTTAACTAGGTGGCACTAAGTTTATTTATGCGAACTTTTAATTTAACGGTAGAAAGTTATATTCCAATCGTTTCGTGGTCGTATTTTCCCCGACGTTTAGCCACGGTTTTATCCAAAAAGTCGGCAGATTTGTGAAAAAATCGAACATTTTCCTATCTGTAGGAAAACGGACAGCCGATAAGGACGGAGATTGTCCCTTCCGGTCCGATCGGCTAAATTCGGGAAAAACGAACGAGCCGAAGAAGCGTAAAACTGCAGCCGTGCGGGTCGCGGGTGGTCGCTCGTAGTGGGAAGCGGACAATCGTTTTCACCTTCTCTCTTTCGGAAGAAATCGCGCCCCTCGACCAACGATAAAGGCAAACGACCGAAGATCCTTTTTTAGTCGAAGAGCGAAAAGAGACGTCCGAAGTTGTTACACTTTTTCGCTCTTCGCCCGATTTGCCTCGTTCCCGTCGTCGGTTGGGACGGGTGTCGTCTTCGACCGGCCGACTCTGGTTTAAATTCTGGTCGACGCGCGTCCCATTGGTCTAAAAAAGCCCTTCCGGCGCGCCGCCTCCCGTAAATTACCCCGACGACTTCTCCTCCGTGGGCCAGCCGCCGTTTTTCCGGTAGCGCCCGACGAAACCGGTTACGTCGCGTCGCTACGTCGCGGCCTCTACCCGGAGCGGAGGTCGCGCCCCTAACGTACGCCGGCTTCCAGTTTCGGCGTCCGTTGGAGCCCGGAGAGGCGTCCTCCCGCCATTGGCGGATCCGGTCACGTGGTGGCCGGCGGCCACCGTTTCAACGGTCGTCGGCGGTACGGAGCTCGCGCGCGGTGGTCTGGCGCTGTCCCCTCGTCCCTTTAAAAGGACCTCAGGTGAGCCCTTTCTCTCTTTCTTCGGACTTTCTCCCCAGCGCACTTTCCCCGCTCCCTTCCCCCCGAAGGAAGCCGGGTCGACGGGAGCTTTCCTTCGCCTTTCGTTAAACTCGGGTGGAAGAGTCGGGAAAGTCACGGACACCCGTTTTTAAATCCGGCGGTTCTTTCTCTCCCTTCGCGTCGCCCGCCCGGGGTCACCGGAACCGAAACTCCGGCTTTTCGACCCGACCGTCGACGTACCTCCGCGCGCCGTTCCCGTTTTACGCGCAAAATGATACGTTTATCAAACGCGACGCGTCGGATCCTAGAACCGGAAACGATTCTCCGTTTCGCGGACTCGTATCCGGCGCGTTCGATTCGTCGTCCGCCAGTCTCGGAGTCGGTTAATTTCATCAAATCCTTGGTCGCACCGCCCGATAACGTTCTTTAGGATCGCTACCGGAAGAGGTAAACTCTAAACTTCCGGCGGCGGGTTCCTTTCTCCACTTTTCTCCTTTTAGAATAAAACGGGAAATTTCTTTTGCAGATCGACGGAAGAATGAAAGATTTCGGGCGGAAAGGATCGGACGCCGGCCGGAGGACGAGCGCGTGGTAGGAAGACCCGGCAGCGCCTCGGCCGAGATGTCGAGCAGCGTCAGTCTGGAGGCTTCGGTCTCGCCCACTCCCCCCTCGCACAAGATGAACGGAGGTCTCCCGCATCGATCCGACCTGAACGTCGGGTCTCTGGGCGCCTCCAAGTACAGCCTGGGCACCGGCACTTTCGACGCCGGGCCCCCTCACGACGGCTCCTGCCGTCCCCTGCTGGACCTGTCCGTGGCCGGGCTTTATCCCCCTCGCTGGACCGGAGGAAGACCGGGATCGGGCGGCCGACCCGAATCCGAGGAGGAGGAGGAACGGGGCGTGTACCGGACTCTGGCCTCGCTGGCCCTGCTGTGTCTGCTGTCTCTGCCCCTGTCTTTCCTGGCCCTCTTCTTCCTGCAGAGGGCCGGCCCGGCCCCTTCCCCGGACGGCGAGGAAGCCACCGTTTCGGGCCGTGACGGCGCCACCGTCCACCAGGTGTCGGTGGCCCTGGGTACCCTGACCGTGTGCCTGGATCTGTGTTGCCTCTTCGTCTGCTGCCTGCAGTTCCTCTTCGCTCTCAAACTGCTGCAGACTCCGCGCGGAGTGGACAGGTGAGTAAACTTCTCCGCTACCTCTTTCCTACCCACGTTCCGAGATCCGTCCCTTCCCTCGGGACGAAAGACAAAACGCTCTTTCGTTTACGGAACCCGGTGTCGGTTGGGGCGAAAGTTTGCTTTTTCTTTCTGGCCCGGAAGCGGAAGGGCGCGAGAGGCGTTTACAAATTTACGCGTCGGAATACGGACGCCAATTTCTCCCGTCGTCGTCCGGTTCCGTAATTTTCGATGTCGGTTGAACGGTTTCCGTATTTTCCGCCGATAATGCCGAGGGTCGTAGTGTCTTCTCCCGTTTCCGTTTCTAACGTAAGACGTCGATCCCGTCGATTTTCGGTCGGCGGTGTTCTTGGAATTTTCGTGCTCGAAACGCGGAATGGCGCGTGGATTCGGGCCTTTTTATGTTTTTTTTCGGCTAATCGGTGATTTTCTTCCGCAGGACGGACAGGTTCCTGAAGAGAAGTTCCCACACCCGTCTGCTGGCCATCGGAGGCTTCTTCTTATCCATTCCCCTCTTCTTCACCGGTAAGTCGTCCCCGCCGCCTCCTTTTTAAAAATTTCTCCGCTAGTTAGGCCCTTTATATCGGTTCCTTTACGGCGGTTCTGATTCCGTCCGAGGCGAAACGAAAAAGGATTCTTTTAATTCCTCCTTTTTGAGGAAACGTCTTCTACGAACCCAACGCGCTGGTACTCCACCCCGGTTAACTCTAACCAGTAAGTTAATTGTATTGTTTAGCGCAGTTATAGACCTTATTTTTACGGCAAAGAATAACTTCTCGCTGTCGATGTCGACGCCGGTTCTCGCGTTACGTTCACGTAATTACGTCCGACCCGTCTTTTCTAAAACCGAGAAGGTTTACGAATTTACGTAAGATTCCTCCGCCTCCGTCTTAGATTTAAATTCCATTTGTTTCGAACGGATTTAAAAAGTTTCCGACGTCTAAACTCGGAAATATACAGAGTACGGATATCCGCCAAAGTCCGTCGCTACTTTTAATGGCAGCTACGGGAATAGTAAAGGAACGGGTGACTTGGCCGCTGGTTTTAAAAGTTCTGAGACGAGTTATAGATTCGAAAAAAGAAACGGAAGAAGAACGGCATAGAATGTGGCGGTTTCCGTACCTAAGAAAAGTCTATAATGGCATTAAGCGTAGAGTAGGCTTCCTCTTTCTTCTTTGGCTTCTTTCTCCCACGCTAAAGGCGAAGGGAAATCTTTAATCCTCTCGCCTCTATTTAATAAATTAATTTTAAGCGACGATAAATGGATTTACTGGCGCGTCGTCACCGTTTCTTTACGTTTTAAATGGCCGGCCACCCGTGCCGGGTAATTACCCTAATCTTTAGGGGTTTTTTTACTGTCGTAACCAACGTCTTACTTCCAAAAATATCGTTTACCGTTACGACGTAATTTAGATTTCGAAGGAATATAAATCGATTTCCTTTGCCGAAATATAAATTAAATCGAAAATATTTATATCTTACGTCTGCTGCTATTTGGAAACGGTTACGTACCGTACCACCGTAAATACTATAAAATAGAAGATAGACTTAATTTTAACCGGTAATTATATATCGCGACGTAGTCACGACGCCGGACTGCAATTTTTAATCCTAGTTTTCATTTATTTAATTTAAAGTATGTGCTCTCCACCTCAAATTAGTAGTGGCTGTACATTATACTTGTCCCATTAGCGATAGAGTCGTGACGGTCGTCTATCTAGCACCTTTCGGGGAAAATTTCTTAATTGAAATAACTTGGCTTCCGGTTTGCATCGGAAATTCGTATATAGTTAATCGGGGCCTCCCGCCCCTAAGCTTTCCGTATCTGGTCTCGACTTTCGTCTATCTAACTCCGTTCTCTAGATTAAGAAAAAACGGACGGACGGACGACAGTAGGAATTTATAAGTCTACAATTTTTTTCAAATTGCAGCCCACAAAGTAGGGCCTACTAAAAGTGCGTTCGATATTTAAATCGTGGCGGCCGTACTTACGCGCGGTCGGAGTTTCGCTGGAACGAAAGGAGACCCCGATTTAACGTTGTCTTTCTCGTTGCAGGCATCATCCTGTTCGGCTTCGTCCACTTCCAGGAGCTACCGGCGGCGGTGACGGGAGCGGCGGTGGGAGCGGGCATCGTCTTCTGCGGGGTGGCCTCGGTTCACGACGTGTATCTGTGGCAGGGACACAAGACCGACGCCAGTCGAGCCCTGATCGAGAGTAGATTGAGTCGAATCAGAGAAGCCAGTCTCCCTCCCGATTCGGGCCCGCACGTGGCCGAACTCTCCACTCTGGTCTGAACCGGCGTCGGAGGACGGAAAGACGTTTTAGTGACATTTGTAAATAGTCGTCGAATAAAACCTTGTAAATTTTGTCATTTTTCAATTCTGAAATTAAAAGTTCCTTATTGACGCGTCTATACTCCGGAAACGAATCCTTTTTCCTTCGTCTTTTAACGCTTTAAGTGACCTTCCTAAATCGCTGCGAGAATCTCGCGGTTTTGCGCGGCCGTTTTGCCCAGGGTAAATTCTGCCCACGGCAAATCCTGGACGAAGTTGAAGCGAACACCGTAAAACATTTGGAATGGGAGACGAGAGTTCGAACGTCCGAAAATTCGGAAAAATTAGCCACTCGGACGTTTTCGAAATGATTCTGCTTTGATGAAAAATTTGCCATTTCGACAGAGTTTGCCAATTACAATATAGTGAAAGTTTATAAAATTGGTTTTAGTCGTAACCTTAATAACAAAGCTTCGATAGGCCGACTTCTATGCATAACTACAGAAAATTGCGTTTCGATCTTGTAATTAAGGGACGACGAAAACCAATTTTAAGGCGATTTATTCTCTTTTTGACTCTGAAGTCGTCCGTAAATGAAATCGCGCTAAAATTCCACATTTTAAAACATACTACGTCAACTATGTAACGGATATTAACACGAAGTAATTCCAAATTCAAAAATTGTATCTCCCAGTGCACGGAGTTAAATGGATTCGGAAAACGTCCAGTGCCGATTCTCTATATTTTCTTTTTCTTTGGTAATGTTCTGAAAATAAACTTTGAATTTTTCAAAAAATTCAGTAAACATTTGTAACGAGTCACACAATAAATAATTGTTTAATCATTACAATACCCTGCATTTGGCTCCCTCCCGCACCCCGTTAGTTATTGAAGTTATTGGGCTAAAATTTGAAAAAAAAAAATATATAGACCTATAAATCGAGGGCGTACCCAGCGAGGGGCAGCCCCTAGAAGAAAAATTAAAGTGTAGTAATTGACACACAACACATACGTATCAATTTAGTATCAGTTTGAATAATGAATATTGTGACTAGCCTAGAGCCATCTGTCGCGAAATTCTAGAACTTTTTCGCTGTTCGCTTTTATTCTTGCATTCGAAGAAACTATGAGTTGCCCCCCTCTAGTTCAGAAGTATACAATTTTAAACAAGTGGCGAAAACGTTCCAAAACTTACAAAAGAAGAAATGTCCTGGGTGATTTCGAACTTTAAGAACGGGAAAGCCCAGGTAATGCAGGTTGCGGCCGAAGTTCAAACGTTAAACTTGTACGGCAAGCAGAAGTTCACGTTTGACGTTTAAACTCCAAAATACTTTGCGGTTCACGTTCACAGCAATATCTCATGAGTCAGTGCGCGACGTGAACATCTCGCACTGACTCGTGGGATATTGTTGAAAAATGGCGGAAACGTTTAATAACGACGAATGTTGCCAGCCAAGGTAAATAAACAAATTAAACTATTTTAAAGTATTTATAGGGTGTTTAATATTTATTTATTTATTTATTTAATTAGACATACTAGGCAGATAGGGTGTTTAATAACACTAAATAATTATTTTTAATCAGCGTCGTGTCTCCTACCATACGATAGGACGATAGGACTACTTCACACTTTGGTCGAGGGAAGTAGTGGCTTATGTAAATCCGAAAGCAGCTCGGGAAATTACTTTTAAAAAATTTACAAATCTATTATGCCGTTGATAATAGAAGATGCCGTGAAAGAACAAACCTACTTCTATAGAATTATAAGCTATTATGAAGACAAATACTGTAAATGTGAATTCTATAGGCACCTCGCATCACTTGCAAAAAACTTGATTAATTAAATAATTTCTGTATTAAAATCGTCTGTTTCTTTATAATGTTATTCGTAAATGTTTAAATAATCATTATTTTAATAAAATACGTCATAATTTAAACCCCAAACACAAGAAAATGAAGAAGTTTAAACCTATCTTCTACTCGCCATGCTAGACGTAGCGAACGCCATTATCAACCTTCTAGAATTGCCAAGTGGCGGCCCTCGACGTCCGACGTTCACGTTTTTGACTGAAAACGACGGCCGCAAACTTTCTACTGACCTGATAAAAATGACGGCCGGATGGCCGAGCGGTCAAGGTGGCAGCCTACCGCTCTGGGGGACCCGGGATCGAATCCGGAGGGGTCGAAAAATCTTCAGGAATTTTATCGGGGAGTGGTCCGTTCGGATATGTCGGGCCCCGTCCCTCACCACCCGGCCTCCCCCATTGTGGGCCTGGCCGAACCCATAATGGGCTTGCTAAAAAGAAACCCTCTTAGTGCTCACCGGGCGGAAAGAGTTTTAAAATAAAAAGACCTGATAACACTGGAAATGGAAGCACAATTAAACCAAACAGATCCAGAGCTTCTGTTTGAGCTATATAATGCTTGTCTGAAGTACGCCATATTCCCAGCCGCATGGAAGGTGGCAAAAATACTACCTATTTATAAAGATTTTATAAAAGAAAGAACAAGGATAAGAGTGAAGAGCTATAGCAATCTCTCTCCTCCCCGTTATGGGGAAAGTGTTGGACAAGTTGATGGTCTATCGATTGACTACTTGAATGAACTCAAAAAATTGGTTTAATAAAAATCAGTTCGGTTTTCAAAAGGGCCGATCAGCAGAGGACGCTTTTAAAAGCCGAAGTAAAAATAATTGAAAGCTGAGTAAAAGTAATTAATGATATAGAAGAAGGAAAGAAGAGAAATGGTTAGTCGGTTGCCCTTAGCCTCGACATCCAGAGGTCGTTCGACAATACTTGCTCCTATATGCGAGGCTGGAGGAGACAAATTGCCCAAATAATCTCTATTGCTTGATATGCGATTACCTAACGAACAGAAGGGCATTTATTGAGTACGCTGATATAAAAAGATGTCAATGGGATGCCCACAAGGCTCCTGTTCAGGACCTGTCTTTTGGTCCTTTATCTTGAATGATCTTTTGGAGAGTAAGGTCCACCATTACACTCTGTGTGATGGTGGACCTTACTCTCGGATCTTACTTTGTTTGATTTCTAAAACAAAGAAATCAAACAAAGAAGAGGTATAAGGAGTATCTTAAAAGGAAATAAAATGGATGAATTACTGAATCGTGATGAATTGGAGAGAGAGATGAAACGGTATCAAAAACTGCGAAGATATGAGGGGGAGAAAATGGACATAAAGGAATATAGTCATGAGGACAAGAATAGGATCTACACTCATGGATGAAGAAGCTCTGAAGGAGTTGAAGCATCATATGTGTACTACTGCAGGACTAAGGAACAATATAATAGAAAAATCAAATTAAATAGGAGGTGCAGTAACTTCCAGGCGGAGTTGGTGGCAATAAACCAAGCAGTAGTGTGGATTAGTAAAAGAAGAAAAATATGGAGATCACTATCTGTACGGACAGTGAGGCAGTGCTTAAAGCATTAAGACCGAAATAAAGAATAGATATATTATAACATGACAAAGAAGATCGGAACAGTCCACAAAAGGAAGAGAGCTGTTTGATTATTTACCGGATGTCAACCAACGATTGAATAATAAACACTTAATTATAAACTATAAATAAACAAGATTTATGACTGGACATGGCGATTTCGCCGACTATAATAATAGATTCAGACACGGTAGTGACGGCAACTGCGAGTTCTGCCGCTACAGGGAAACACCCACACACATACTGTACGAATGCATGTGATATGAACAATTGAGAAATGAAGTATGGATGATTGGCATTAAGGAAGGTTACACATGGCCAATAAGTAAAAGTAGCCTCATAAGAAATGCCAGTTTATATAAATACTTTAGTGAATTTATTAGGAACTGCTATAAAAATAGAATATAATGATTAAATATATTGTTTAGTGTAATTGTACTAATGTACTGTACTTAAATTTTATAATGCAAAAACGGAAAATTAATTAAGATTGTCGGGAAAACTTTGTGCTGCGGTAATGAGCGCGATTTATAACGATAAAATTCCTCGCAAAGCAAACGCGAAGCGGGAGACAAGAAAATGGAACGCCTGAATTCTGGTTACACAAGAAGTGCTTCGGGTAGAGAGAAGCTCCGACAGATGGAAAAAAAAGTAGCAGTCTACCTCTCTCAGCGGCAAGTGATGGTTTAAATAATTGTTGTATTATATTTATTTAAAAATAACATTTCTGTATTTATTAATCCAATGAATTAACAGTTTTGCTTATTATTCCCAACGTTATGTATTTACTATTTTTCTTACCATGTAATTGTTTTGGGGTTGGTCTTTAGCACACAGCGTATTAATGGTCTTAAAATATTGCCAAAATGTCGTTGTCTTTCGCCGAAGTGAAAGGACTCGTCGCCGATTAATTAAATTCGACTCTCGCCATCGGCATTGAAATTATACTTTCGGAGCAACGGTGGTCCGACTTTTCCGGGCCATTTGTAATAAAATCGATCTAAGATAAAAATGTGCGAAGTGTATGTGATTTTTTTTATTTCAATTTAATTTAATTTAAAACAACAATTTACGCAACTTTGGAGAATATCTTTAAAATAACCTTCTATTTTTTATATGTAGCGACGTACTTTTTAATGGGCAGACTTCCAAGCGGTTGCCAAACAATTTTCTAATCTTAGTTGTGCTTTGACGTACGGTATTGCGTTAAGTTCTGGCTTATTTAATACCATGAGCATGCGCGCGTCAATATTTTCGAGAAGTAATAGAGTTTTCAATTCTGTGAAAATTAAATTCATTCTATGAAACCTCTTTCACATTCGGTTGCGCTCATTGGCGATGTTTCAACATCCGTTTTTAGCTTTCGTACCATCTCACCATATAAAATCTATCGTCGGCCGGATGATCGAACGGTTAAGGTATTGGCCTACGGCTCTGGGGAACCCGAGATCGGATGATCCGGTAGGCCTACAAACCCCAAGAAGTTTTCGGGAGATGATTCTCCCGACTACGTCAGGGTCCGTCTTTCACCGTAAGGCCATTTCACTGTGGGCGTGATAAAAGGCCCTCTTAGTATCCACAATACGGAGTGTTCATCAGTGGCCGAGCAGAAGAAAACCAACGAACACTGGTAATTGGTTCGCGCCTCATCAGTGGATTGGCCACGTGGTTTTCCACATTTTCTTCAAGTTACACCTAGATAGTAGCCAGGTGGTGGCCGAAATTTTGGTCTGTAAAACTTCGGCCACAATCTCGCTAGTGTCTACTATCCACAGAAATTCCTCGGGGTAGGCATTCCCTCTCGGCAGATCGCCCACGTATCGGAGTTGCCGTAACCAAATAAATAAATAAACCGAAACCCACAGAATAATAATAATCATATCACCATATACTTTGATGAAGATGGACAATCAGAAGAATCTAAGAATATATTTCGGTTGTTTTATGTTACAATTAGAGATTTATTTTGTAATATTCCTTCCTAACATCGAGAGTGTGACGGCCGGATGGCCGAGCCGTCAAGGTGGCAGCCTATCAAGGTGGAAACCCGGGAGTAAGTCCGGACGGGCAGAAAAATCCCCAGAAATTTTTCGGGGGTGGTCCGTCGGAATATGTCGGGTCCCGTCCCTCTCCACCCGGCCGTCCCATTGTGAGCCTAGCCGAACCCATAATGGGCTTGCTAAAAGTGGTACTCTTAGTGCCCACACGACGGAAAAAGTAAAAAAAAATATCGAAAGTGTTCTTTAACAGCAAATAAATTGTGCTAAGACCATTTAAGTCTATAAAGATTTTCAGAGAAGAGTGAAGAAGGAAGTGGTATGTGTTGTGCGAGATTTGGATTTATTGTAGCAATTTTTAACTAAGCCCATCAAAGCAGATTTTGTCATTGATTTTTCTTTCTTTTGTTATTCACGATTTCAGTATTAATTCTCAGTAGTTTAATGCTGAAATTATTTCTTCGAAAGTAATTCTTTTCGGTTTAAACATTCTAGTTCAACGCTCGAATTACCGAGCGGCTAAGGTAAAGCATACAGCTCTAGGGATCCGTGATCGCATCTTAACGTGTCGAAAAACTTCAGGAATATTTCTGATGGTGGTCCATCCGGATATGTCGGCTCCGTTCCTCATCACTCACCTTTCTTCATTGTGAGTCTGGACGAACTTGTGATAGACACGGGACAGAAAACTCCTTAGTGCCCGCAAAGCGGAAAAGACAAATAAAAAAAGAAATAATCTCAGCCATCCGGCCGCTAGGCGAACGGGGTATAAGGCTATAGTCTAGTAGTGTTACAGAGTATACTACAGTACGTATATTTTAATATATATTTTTAAAAGAAACAAAACCACTGAGATATGTTACGTATGTTTAACAAGGTTCGAAAAACTTTGAAAATGTTAACAACGGGTTCGGCCGAACCTGCGCGAACCCGCTGAATATCACCATGATAGAAAGTGAACTATTAACAAGTTGTCGGTTGAGGAAATTATTAAAGATTTTGCGCGCAAAAGTGTGGAAAAATCTTCATAAAATAAATTGTTAAGCAAAAATTTAATGTTTTATTTTAATTCTCTTAATTTATATTTTCTCAATTTTTAATTTCGTAGGTCCAAGACACCGTGCCTAATAGATAAAACAGCACCGGAAAAAGCGTCGGCCTTTATCATTTCGGGGGATTACCGATCCGGGATTTCATAGGCCGCCGGTGCCGGATACGTCGGGCTCCATCATCCGGATGTCCCACTGTAGGCCAGGAGATATGAACGACGAGTTTTATTAAAATGCCTGCGTAATGCCTACGGGGCGAAAAATTTAAGACTAAAAAAGTTTTTAATTAAGCATCATTCATTGTTCGAAATTTTAAAGAATATTTCGTTCCTGTTAATTCGATCGATTTCCAGACATAGGCAAACGGATACGCCTACGGGCCGACATACGATCCAATTTACCACAGAGTAGGCTAAGTCGAATCGCGAGGCGGAACCTTCTTTCCATTACTTTCGAAAAATTACGAAAATCCGAAAGGAATTCGAACACGACGTGGAGTCATCGCGGTCATCTCTTCGACGAAGTTCCGACGTGGAATCTGTGGCGATTCTCAAATTATATAAGAAAAAGTTCGATTAAATGAATTTATAGCAAAATACATAAAAGAATACCCTATAATACCGAAAAGAATTTACGAGAGCGTAAACGTAGTTTCAGTTTCGGTTTCGATTTGTATAATTTAGGACGACTTCGCACTCGACTGTACTTTTTATTTCCGTTACCTTAAATTTTGTGTCGAGAAAAAATTATTTAAATCTCGTGGGAAATAAACCGTATTTCAAAACTGTTTTATAGTAGACTCCGAATAAGTCGAACTTCCTTAACTCGAATTTTATTTTCGTCCCGACTTCTCTCTCGCAGACTCTACTCGTGGGTCGCTTCTATGAGGGAAAGCAGCTTGAAAATTTAAATTCCGGGGGCTATTTCCCGTCTAATTTCCTGCCCTTCCTTTCGTTTTAGTCGTCCAGGAGACGGACGAGTCTAAGATGGGCAGTTATATTAGAGTCTAGGTATATTTATTTGCGCGGCGATAGACGTATCTCGTTAAAACCATAGCTTGCGTAACTGGAAAATTTTTCCGTCCTTTCCGCTCTGAATGGTAGAAATTATTCGAAACCGAAACAAAAACGTCACTTATATCCCGGGAAATCCCACGGTTTCCCGGGGAATTTTCCTTCCAGTATATAAAGCGGCAGGTGGCGCTATTTTCGACCTCGAAAACGTCGGACCGACAGGAAGTAAACAGAGTCGGTCGGTGGCCAGCGGCATCGACAGAAAAGTAAGTTAAACGGTTTCTGGAAAAGGATTTCGAAAGGTGGCGAGCGGATGGAATCGGGCTTCTCGTCCTTTTCGACGTCCTTGGCCGCCGGTCTCTGTTTCCGGGCGGAGAGCGGTCCGTTGGACGAATCTCCGTCCCGGCTTCGACGAACCGTTCCATCGCTCGACGCAACCGCGTTCTAGATTTTCCAGTTCGGTTACGGTTATCGAACGACCTCGGGCTAACCTTTACCTCGCTCTTTAACCATTCCCAAAGACTCTAAACGTCCCGATGCTTTCCGTCTGTACGTGTTCTTCGCTCTCCGTTTCCGCCTCCGCCTCGTTGGCGGAAAATCTTTCGTCGACCCAACCTATTTGCTCCGCATTCGTTCGGGAATTGCCCCGAACAGTTTACGTAGACGAGGGAATCGACCCGGATTTTAAAGAACGTCCTCTAACGGGTCGCGAGAAAAGATTTTATTTTCCACCGTTTCCGTTTGTATTCTCCCGCCGTTCCCGATTCGGACTGGTCCGTTTCTCCGCCGTCGCCGCGCTCTTGGAAGAGGAAGCCCTCCTCCGTTCCGTCGAGGACTCGGGACGGGATCCATCCTTTGGACTCCAGAGGAGCGGAGAGCTGGCCGCCTCCGCTCCTCCGGATCGTGCTGTGGTCGCGGGCCGGCCGTTGACGGCCCATTACGGTTGTCGGAGAGAGCGCAGATCTTTCGAATGGCTTAAATAAAAAGAAATAAAGTGGCAGATTTTGACAAACTTTAAATGTTTTAGAACCGTCTAAGGCTATTTTAATGCTTGAATACGAAGTGTTATTCGACAAATACCGGTGGAACGGGGAAAGATTTTTTTCTCGGCCGGGCCTTTTTGGTGCTCCGTGCGGTGACGGTTGTCTCTATGCCGGTGAAATGTCGAAAACAACTGTGACTTTCGAAATGATTTTTGGCCGGATGTGGTGCGACCCTTCGAAATTTCCTTCCCGTAGTGCTGAATAATTTGCAAAAGCTAATGCAAATTATTAAAGTAAAAAATTGAAGTGTAATCTAAAACTGTTTTCTCTTTTTAAAAGATACTTTGTATATAATACCAATATTTAAGGAAAAAAGCTACAATAATTCTACTTTTAGAATTAGCGTATTGTTTGCATGTAAGTAGGCTACAAAAAGAAATGGCTTATTCTAATAATATAAAAATTCTTTCTGGCAAATAGTCTTTTGGATTTCGAATAAGTTCTTGGTCCGGAGGATACGTTTTTATTGGAGCCGGTGAACGGACTCTCTGGAACGTCGGTCTGTCGAACGAAAGGAGAAGAATTGTCTTTGTTCTGATAGATGTGGCGTAATAAATGATTCTACCGATTATTAAAGAAGGAAGAGTTATCTTGACGAACTCGCATTCGAGGAAGTTCGTCTTCGATCTGGATAGTCGAATGCTTTGGGCCCAAAAATGTTTGATTATATATGTAATTCCTTTATACGATTGGTTTTGTACCTTTTGTTTTTCTAATGTTAAAATTTTTTTTGAAATATCAAAACAGATAGTGAATGGTATAAAAATTTAATTAAAATAAGTTCTGCAGAACTTTACACTATAGTAATTTATTACAGTTATAACAGTTAATACAACAATATTGTATTAACTGTTATAAAATAATCATTAACTTGATATTTTTGTAAAAGAATCATTCATTTGTCATTTTGGATAAACAACTATTTAAAATTTCATTCCTTAAAAATACATTTTGTAATGTTATATGATTTTACTTCTTTTAAAAGATGTCACTCGTCATAAATTATTATACGGATATATTTTAATCTTATATATATACTGTACGCCGATTTATTGACAACTTGATATTTTTGTATGAATATTACATTTATATTTCAAAATAGTGAGATTTTATATTCTAGTGTTCCACAATCGGTATGCCGCGGCACACTGGTGTGCCGTCACATGGTAAAGGATGTGACGTGAACTTTTACATATTCTGTTAATTTCAAGTTTTATTTATATATTTTTATCACAGTTGTTGTGTTTCTTATGCTTGTATTTCATTCTCTGCCGCAGCATTGATAAAACAAGATAATGTTTGTTTATTCTTTATTACAATCCATGCATTTTTATGTATTCTAAGAAATTATATGTAAAATAAATTTGCTCACAGGTGTTGATTCTGTTTAATAACAACAATAATAAGTTAGTAACATTACATAATTCTATTAATAGTATCATATCATATGTGATTGAGGGGAATAACATTTTGGTGTGCTGTGTTGAGTCATGGGTGTGCCACAAGTAGAAAAAGGTTGCATATCACTGTTATATTCAATGGAGTAACGATGGTGAATCGATAGCGAAATGTGAAATATTTAGTCTGTAAAAATACTTTAAATTTCCGTATTCCTTAGATTGAAAAGGTTATTTTTGACAATGAATTAAGTTTATAATGAATTACTTGTTGTGCCAAAAATGTTTGGAACAGAAAATAAATTTGTAACATCATGGCCATTCTATATTTATCTTTTATGTATATATAAGTTGTTTTAAAATAGATTATTAATTTATATTTACTTTAAAAAAGCCTTTGGACTTATAAATTAGAGAATAGTATTGTAATTTTTCATAAATTTGATGCAGTTATTAATGAAATTTTTTATATTTTAAATATAGACTATTCTAAAACTAATTTTGCATTTTAGTGAGATCTGCATACATTTGAGATTATCTTGCAATTTATAAACTAAATGTGATAACTGGAAATGTTAGTTTGACATGTTTACATTTGAAGTTGTTATAGAACTTTTGCTTCTGCAATATTCTTTTTGAAATATTTACAAAATGTTTGTGATGTATAGAAGAAAAATGCACCATCTCTTGGCATTATGCTTATTTATTTATGAGTAGAAAAACAAATGTAAGTACTTTGATTTATCGTTGTCTTTGAGTAAAAATTCTATTTACAACACAGAATAACTGTTCAAACTGAAAACTGTAAACTCATTTTCAAATGGACTTATCTATAAAGTGCCTGCAATAAGTAGCTAATTTACATTAAGTGTCAGCTGATATATTTTTAACTAAACCCTAATATATTTTTACTTAATAGTTGTTGTATATGATTCCAAATTTTAGATTTGCAACTGCATTATGTATAATTACGCGCATTTGAAAATTTTTTTATTGTTTTTTAGTCTGCATATGGTTATTCTGTGTTCTAAATAGAATTTTGCCCAAAGAAGGTGTCAATAAATTTATCGAAAGTATTTGTATTTGTTTTTTTCTACTTGTTAATAAGTTAATGTAATGCCGAGAGATGGTGCATTTTTTTCTCTGTATTTAGACATTGTGTCGGGTGCACCAAAAAATCTTTAATATTTATGACTGATCACTCTACAAAAAATAGCATATGCACGTTTTTCTACAGCTTTTTTACAATGAGAATATTTTCATCTTTGTTAATGTATTATAAGTTAAGTGTGTTTCAGGTCTGGTAAGGACAGGTATGGTTTTTGTTTTAGTTGTGTATTTTGTTAGCCAAAGCCAACCAGGCCAAAAATGTTCCTGAAATAAATTTTTATTTTTATTTTCTTAAACAGGCAAATAAATAACGTACTTTTGCGTATCATCATAATTTCAAATTTTTATAATTCTAGTCATTGATTGATGGAATT
This sequence comes from Centruroides sculpturatus, assembly GCF_000671375.1. Classification (NCBI taxonomy): domain Eukaryota; kingdom Metazoa; phylum Arthropoda; class Arachnida; order Scorpiones; family Buthidae; genus Centruroides; species Centruroides sculpturatus. The sequence continues at coordinate 260,230 of NW_019385145.1, read as the reverse complement.
GTAAAAGTTTTGTAAAATTTAGAAATTTTAAATTACTATTCATTTAAACATTTACAGAATTAATAATGTGAAGCACTGCAAAACAAGGAAAGAGGATAGTGGTAATAACCATTAAATAATATAGGTCACATATGATGTAGTAGGTCAACATAACTAGGAAGAACACTACTCAAATTTTTAACTACTCTTGAATAGCATTTTTAGATTGTTTTGTGAAAGGTTTAACTAAATATTTTGAAGTTTTTATATGAACAGTGAAGGGTTGTGTATAAAAACTAAATTTTTTTATTTAGTCTTGCTTTTTTATATATAGCAGTTCTAGATTTAAGGACATTGATTACAAGTTCTGACAAGGTAACAGTCCTTAGTTATCAGATCATTTACTAGTTGAATGACTTTTTTTTAACTCTATTAACTGTTGTACTTTTTAAATTAATGAATAAAATTGTTTATTTTAAAAAAATAATTTATATGTATATCAGTAATTAATATTTGGTTTAAAATTACTTGAATTCATTGAAGCAGTAGACAAAAAATTACAGTAGACAATCCTGTTATGACTTACTTTATGGTCAATTTAGTAATGTTATGATGTCTCTTAGGGAGCAATATTTGGCAAATTATTTATAAAATCTAAGAACTATTAATAAAGATACACTTTAAGAGATGGACACTTCCTCTTTTGGATAAAATGGAGAGAGATTGTTATTACAATAAATAAATAATCATTCACTCACCTATTAAACTTTAGTTGTAATGTTTTGGTACTTTAATTTAAAAATATTTTAAATTTATTGATGGTATTGATTATTGTTTAATCATTAATTGTTTTTAATGATTATTAACAAAATCAGAAGGCTAATGGAAATTCTTATATAATAGAATTATATAAAAATTGGATAATAATTGAAATTAAAATGAAAATGATTGTTCATTTTTATAAATTTTCTTGGAATAATTCAAAATAATTGAACCCAGAGCATATGCTCAAAAATTTTATAAATTAAAAGTATTATTTGTTGGATTCGACTTCTTAATTACAAATTTTAATTTAATTTAAATCTGCAATATTGGTTTTTAATATTTGATTTTATTACATATATAAAGTTAGAGAATTATTATTATAAATTCTGTTGCAGTCATGATCGATTATTCTTTGTTATTCATTTACAAATTTTATGTAGAATTTATAAATGAATAGTAAAATAAATTTATAATAAAATAAAATCCAGGGAAGCATTTCTCTGTAGTAGATTTATGCATTCAGTTAAGTGTTTTCAAGTTTTTGGACAATACTGCTTTTTAATTATGAACTTGCACCTCTGGAGCAATGGCTGTTCCCAAAGGTGTGTGCAGCACAAGACTACAATCTATTGTATTTTTGTGTATACCTCATAATAAATTGCTAGGATGAAAAATAAACCTTTATGAAACTCACTCCATCATATATCCTGTGCTGCACCTATGGGAACAGCCATTGCTCCAGAGATTCAAGTTTGTAATTAAAAAGCAAATACTTCACAAAACTGGATGATAAAACAAATATCTAACCACAGTACCTTTATCTAGTCAGCAACTTTATTTTTATATAAAACAAATGCTTACCCAGGGAAGATCTTAGGAGAAGATCAAAAATGTTTGTTTTATAGAGAAATAAAGTTGCTGGACCCGATAAAGGTACTGTGGTTATATATTTGTTTGTAATTAAAATTTAAAATTAGTGTATGACCTGCCTCATTGCATAACTTGCACATTTCATTTCAAATTATTTTAAAACACTTATAACTTGCAGGTTATATGTATTTAAAAACAATTTATCAAATTATTTATTAATACAAAAACATGATATGTATATATAGGTATATATTCATATCTTCTGTATGAAATATCTAAAAATGATGTCTTTTGCCAAGGTCTTACTAATCATGCATGTTTTGTCCTAGTTCAGGCCTCAATATACTGTACTGTCTATACCAGGGGTCGCCAAACTTTTCTGATCGTCAACCCCTACAACTTTTCGAAACTTGCATCGACCCCCCACCAAAAAGTTTGTGTTACATGCAAAAAAAGTTCTTAGTATTTTAATATATATCTTTTAATTTTACATTTATTGTATATATGTTAATAATAATTTTTGTAACTGACAATCAATGAGACAGATAAGCTTGATGATCCTTAGCAATATTCGGTTCAAAATTTGTAAGTTTTAGTCTTTTCATCAACTCCCCCCAATAATGTTATATCGACCACTTTGGCTACTCCTGGTCTACACCTAGCTACCTCTTTCATTGATTACAATATCCATACAAAAGTCTCATAGGCCTATTTTATTTTTAGAATAAATTATTCTGATTTCGCTAACATGATAATTTATAACTTAAAACTCATTTGAGATTGAATGTTCATCATATTATACAGTATATCATTTTTAAACATTATATTATGCAATGATGTTTTAAAATGATTGTTGTGTAAAAATGCATATATACATAGATTTTTTCTTTTTTTACAGTAGAAACATCAGTATGCTTTCTCATATATTTTATTCTCATGGCCACATGTGTGCTTCACATCCTTGGGAAGTCATACTTGCTTTTATAACTGTTACAATTAGTATGTTATTTATGGATGGTGCTGTATTTAATCATCATAAAATGGACTGGAACTGCAAAGCATCTATGATGCAGGTAACTTTGGTTTAGTCTATACATTTTATGTATGCATGAGATGTTTAGTATAGGGTTAATTTTTAGATAAAATTTAATTATACTTTATAGAAATATTAATGATTTTGATAGTTTTTTATAGATTTCAATAATTTTCTTATTCATTGTTTTTTTGTGTGTGTTATCAAGTATTATTGTATGTTTACTAAATAAGAAATTCATTTTATTAAAAAAACATTATATTCTTTTAATAAATAGTAAAATTGTTTTATTTATTTGTTAAAACTGTGTCTTTTTGTTTTGTTTGGTTCAATGTCACAACTTGGTGAATTTATTGATACTTGGCAAATATTTTTTATCATCAACTTTTAATCCATATAGATACACGTTTCGGGCTTTTGTCCCTGCAGAAGGTGCCTGACAGATGTACACAAGATACAACCTATCTATGTAACAGACTGAAGAGGGGCGAAAGCTCGAAATGTGTATCTATATATAGGATTAAAAGTTGATGATGAAAATATTTGTTAAGTGTCAATAAATTCACCAAGTCATGACATTGAACCAAACAAAACAAAATAGTAAAATTGTTTTTTTGTCCTCAAGGAATTTGTAACTTGTTACTAAATTGGCATAAAAATCCAAGCTAGAAGTTTAATTTTATGTATTTTTTTAAAAATTCATATAAACATTCTAAGATTTTTTTGGAATAACTTTTTTATATATAGAGATTAACTGAATTTTATAGATAAATATATATGGTGGTTTTCAAAAAAAGCATTAAAATGCTAAAAATGCATTTTCCAATAAAGTATTTAGTAATTGATTGAAAAGCAAATAGTTCACAAAACTGGACTTCATAAATAAATAAATAATCACAGTATGTATCTTTATCTAGTCCAGCTTCTTTATTTTTCTATATTCTTATTTCTTGTGATTAAATTATATACAGTCGACCCCCCCCATAACGCTTGTTCCTATAACGACAATTCCTATAATGTAGCGAAAAAATTGTAGCAACATTCGTATAAAGTACCTCCTATAACATCGTTTCGCGACAAGATTGATAGAATCTGGACCAATAGTAGATGAGCAGCCGAACTACTTTCCTCCGCCCTGCGCCACGCTACGGAGCGGCTAAATTGAGTTTGCTATCGTCTGTACAAAATTATATATAAATTAGGTACTGTACATATAATTATATATTAATTATATATAAATTAGGTACTGTATATATAATTATATATTAACTTAATTTATTGTAACTTTATTATAATTATATATATGCTTTCTGCCGCCTGGCAACACGCTACGGAGATTTTAGGCTAGTAAGTTGAGTTTATTATCGTCTGTACAGTATGTAAATTAGGTACCGTAAGTCTAATACAGCACTAATTTTATACATTTCTTGTGAAAGAAACACTTCTTATTCAACGGCCATAAAAACAATTTATTTTAATGATGTCTCCAAAGATCAAGTTATTTTTCTGCAAAAAATTCGTTATCAGAAATCGCGGCCGTCGTTTCGTGTGCTGTTCCGCGACGAAAACAAGCTTTGAGCAACGGCGTAGTCGAACGGTGCACACTCGGTAAGTAATCCTATAATTTTTTGTTTATAGCATAGTTTATACGGATTATTCCCAAAAAATTATACGTGTTTTGGAAATGTTGAGTGGAATTAGTCCAGAATCGGTTAATTTTATAGAAGAAAATTTTTCGAACATCCTTAGTCCGTAAACTTCCACCTATCGGGCTGCGATTGGCTCATGTATTTAATCATTCCTACAACGTAAAATTAAGTGGAACGTATCTAAGCGTTATTGGGGGTTCTACTGTATACGTATTCTTTTCTTTATATAAGATTTTTGTATTAGTTTCATCTATGTTACAGTTGTTTAATAGGCAATGCTCATGAAAAACTGAATTTAATCTGTGATATTTCATATCAGCAATGTGTTGTTTTAATTTTATGTTTAATTTTCGTTTGGTTTCACCTGTATAAATATTAGTATCTTTACAAGTACATGGGATTTCATATACTACGTTCTTGGTTTCTTCTTTAGTCTCATTANTTTCTGCGAGAACTTTGTTGAATTTTGGAGACATCATTAATATAAATAATTTTTATGGCCGTTGAATAAGAAATCTTTCTTTCTTTCACAAGAAATGTATAAAATTAGTGCTGTATTAGACTTACGGTACCTAATTTACATACTGTACAGACGATAGTAAACTCAAGTTACTCGCCTAAACTCTCCGTAGTGTGGCGCTGGATGGCGGAAAGTATATATATAATTATAATAAAGTTAAAATAAATTAATATATAATTATATATACAGTAACTAATTTATATATAATTAACCAGTTCTGTATCACTTTTTGCAGAACCTTTGCATACAAACTGCATTAATTACAACCTGGTCTTGTTTTTTATGCTTATGCTAGGTTCAGTGAAAAATATATCTGTAAAAATTTTGTGTTTCATATCTATAAACAATGAAAATGTTTGTGTGTGTAACTTATTTATTATGTTCAAGTAAAAGCAATCTTATATACTATTTTTAATGGAATTTAATAAGTCATAACTAGACAGCGGACATCTAGGCCCTTAAGAAAATGGAATAACAAATTTTTCTATGTATGGTCTACAGATCTATGAATTTCAGTGTCAAAGAGCATTTTGAATTCATTATCTGATATCCCCATGAATGGCATGATTTTAATGAAATTTTTTTGGCATGACAAAACTCTCAATTTTTATGGCATGAACAGAAGTTTGTTGGAAACAAACTTCTGTTGTATGGAAACAAACAGAAGTTTGTTGGAAACAAACTTCTGTTCATGCCGTAAAAATTGAGAGTTTTGTTGTGCCTTTTCATTTGTGTTTTATTTTAAATTTTGTTCTTTCTCCTATTTACAAGCCTGAAATCTCAAAGTTTAATGTTTAGAATATTTAAATTGTTACAGGCCTACTGCATGTAGTGACATTCCATTCTAAATTTGTTAGCCTGATGATAACGATTTTGTAACAACATTGAAAGTACTTAAGTTATAAAAAGGATTTTAATGCCATCTGACAATATATATAGTATTATGTCTAACTTGATATGGACTTTGAAAAACCCATGGTTTTTAGAGGCTGGTATAACATTAAGAACATCAGAATTCTGGAGCAATATTTCATTTACATATTAAAAAAGCATTACGAACATCACTAATGCACAGGACTTAAGAAAACTGGATGTTAGATGGACTGGAATACTAGAAATAAGAGATTGGAGGAATGTAGTTAAATGCATGCGGGACAGAATAATATAGGACATAGTTTGATATAAGAAAAATGTTCAAATTTAATACTTTTGACTGAACTGGAAAGTGAAGTTAATAATGTGCATATATGTAGTTTGTTTTAACAACTTGGAATACAAATGTGTAGTTTTAAATATAGTTCGATCATTAAAAATGGTATAAAAGTACAAATTTGGTTTAAACAGTGATTTATATTGTTAGGAAGCTGAAGCTGTCCAAAAACATGACAAAAACATTTTTTTATGATAATGTTAAATAGTTGGTTACTTGAGATTAACATTTAATATAGATAAAATATGAAGCCAGAAACACACAAGATGATATTGGATTTCACAAAGATTATGAAAATTTTATTGAATGTAGTTATTAATTTGTATTGTAGATTTAATATAATTACAGTAGAGCATCGATTATCCAGAACAATTCAGGACTGAGGTTGTTCAGATAACTGATCATGTATGAAAAAATATATTAACCTATCCCATGTTGAAATTTTTCTCCATTGCATGTCGCTTTGTGTTGAATTTTTATCAATGTTAAGCCTAACAAAAATTTTTTTAAAATAATAATTGTGGTTATTGTATCGTTAAAAATTATTTCTTCATTTTGCACAAACGAAATAAATATATTGAAAAATATAAAAACAAAAAAATTATATTTCAGAAGTTAATCTAGTATCAAAAACGTTCCAATTCAGCATGACACATGTCCCGGCACACAGTTTTCAGAAAAACACCACACAAAACAAGCAAAACTCTTTCTTGGGTTTATCTGGAGATGTCGGCTGCTTGGGCTATATTCTCTGATGAGCTGAAGCAAAACACACCACTCACGATGGGGAAAAAAGCCTCGTTTAAATTCTGGCGCGTCCTTAAGTACCCTCTTGATGTGTGTCGTGCTGAATCGGAACGTTTTTAATAATAGATTAACTTCCAAAATGTAATTTTTTTGTTTTATATTTTTCAATATATTTATTTTGTTTGTGTAAGATAAAGAAATAATTTTTAATGATACAATATAGTCGTGCCAGTGTTGCCAGCTAAAACACGCACACCAACAAAAATAATATTGGAGTAGCCCAAGACATAGCCAAATATTGCAGCGCCACAGCACTAGTGGAAATTTGAATTTGCTGACTGGAACACTTTTGGTTACCAATGTTTCGGTTGATCGGCATTCAGATAATCGATGCTCTACTGTATTTGTTGCTTGATCTTCTGTTTTAGTGATCTTATAGTGGCTTAATTTTTTTTAAGTTATAAATATTTTGTGCAGTTATGGAAAAGATCTAACTTGAAGCATTCAAAAAATGAAAAATAATATTAAATAGCTAACAAATATAATATTTAAATTTATTAATATGCTGTATTTAATTTATAATTTTAACTATTTATATTAAATAAAATTAGATATTATAATTAAAATTAAATATAATATTAAATAATAATTAATGTTAATTGCAAAATATTTTTAGGAGGAAAAAGGAATTGAAGTAATATCTTTGACAATTACTCGTTGTATGGCTTTGTTATATATTTATCATCAATTTAGAAATCTTTATAAACTTGGATCCAAATATTTAATAGGTAAATATTTATAGATATATTTTTTTTATTAAAATCTGATTATTTTAAATTTTAGAACAATACATTAATGAGACAAGTGATACCTAACAATTTTATACCATAGAATTTTATTAAAGTTTTATATATTTTTTTTGTTAAACTTGTTTTTAATTAAATCATATTTGGTAGCAATGGATATTCAAAATTTTTATATATTTTTTTAAATGTAGTAATTTAATTCTGAAATTTGTTTTGCAGGTATAGCAGGACTTTTTACTGTCTTTTCCAGTTTTGTCTTCAGCAGTAGTGTTGTAAATTTTTTTCGTGGAAATTTTGCAGAACTGAGGTATATTAATTTCAATATTTTATAATTAGACACTTGAGTGCAAATTTTCAGTTAAGTGAGAGATTCTTTGATTAAATCATCATTTTTGTTTTGTTTGCTTTGAAGATTAATGATTTTTATTCTTCTAGGTTTAGCTTATATGATACAAAAAGCTGAAATTTTTTTTTATAATAAAATGAAAAAAAATGCTTGCTATTTTAGAATTTCAGCAAAGAGAAGCTTTACTGAAAGAATATTCATAATTACTGATTTACAATACAGTAATACCCCGACTTACGCAAACCTGGAGTTATGTGATTTTCAAATCTCATCGAATTTGAGCACCATGCAACTCTCGATTACTCACTCTTTCCACACTATTGTTTGGCTTACATGTTCGGACGTGTCGCGCGGAATCCACATATAGCTACAATTTATTTTGTGTTATTTATTTCTGTGTTTGTTATATCTACGGAGACTCGAGAAACTCTACTATGTCATCCAAACAAAGTAGAACTGATTCTCCTGCATCAGACAAGAAAAGAAAAACTTTATCTTTGGGATGTAAAGTTAAAATTATTAAAGACTTCAATACAAAAATGAAAATTTGTGAATTGGCAAAGAAGTTTGATTTACCGGAATCGACGGTTAGAACAATTATAAAAGATAAAGAAAGAATTCACGAAGCTGTAAAAAATGCTCAATCTTTAAATTCAAGCATCATTCGTAAACGTCACAGTATTATCGCTGAGATGGAAACAATGTTAAAATTATGGTGTGATAATCAAGTAAATGTGAAAAATTGTATAATAATATAATTTGTTATAGGCTACACATGTATTATCTAAGATTTTATTAATCACTTTTTTCTGAATTATATTTTACTTTAGTCTTCAGTCCCAATTAAAAATTATTTGTATGTATTTATATGCGAAATTATACTCTGACTTACGCGAATTTGACTTATGCGGTTATCACTCGGTCCCACCTATCGTGTAAGTTCAGGGTATTACTGTACTCAAATTTTATATTTTTTGTGCATTTGTAGTTTGTTTTTAGTATGTTAACATAATTTGGATTAATAATTAACATAGGTTTTTGTTAGTTGTAGTAAAACATTAAATACGTTCAATAACTGCAAGATCACTTTTAGAATAATAATATTACTTTTTCATATACCATATTTTATGGCATATAAGATGCACTTTCATTTTGGCACAAATTATTTAGGAAAAAGTATTTAATGTATTTAAGTCATCCCGCAAAAGCTGCTTTTGATTGTATTCATTTTGAATATTTTAATAGTAAAAGTCATTTACTGTTAAAATATTCAACATGAATACAATCAAAAGCAGCTTTTAGCTATAACAAAAAACAAATAATTAAACATCACGTACCTTAGAAAAACCTTTAACCAATGCGAAATAAAATAAAATTTAATACTACAAACGTTTTCAGACCCCTCCTGGGTCCTTCAGATAAAAAATCGTTTGAAACGTTATTAAATACGAAAAAACATTCTTTTGGAACGATTTTTAAATATTGAAAGATAGAAAGGAATCACGTGATCACTAGCTCCGAACGTCAAATCTTCTACGTCACGTCGAGAATTATTTAAATGTTTCCCTTTTTTTAAAGATTTTACGAAGATCTTTGTTGTTAAGCATAACAAACATATCACATAAATACAGACTACCCATTTTTTCATTATTATTACAAATAATATTGTTTAATTAAACATATTATAGTTATAATTTTTTCAAAGGTTTGAGTTAGGTAGAGGTACCTGTAGCCTATTGAAAGCCATTTGGGGAATTTATTAGCCTATGAGAGATTGAAATTTCATATATATGGTACGATGGGAATTTTTGATTTCTCCTTTAGTTAACAAAACTTACATTTTATAAGCCATAAAATATGGTATATATTACATATGGAAATTAGGCAGTTGTCTTATGTATTTAAGAATGTGCAATATATCTATGACTGAAAGTGATTTTATGTAGTTTAATTATGAAAACGTATTAAGTTTTTTGTTTCAGTATGTAAGCTTTATTACTGTTTTATTGATAAAGTTTAATACAGTAATTGCTCACTTAACACACATTTGATTAGTGCATTTTTTGAATAACATGTTTCAGAAATTAACAAGTTTCAAATAGCACAGGAAAAAATTTAATTAACACTGTTATTTTTTGAAAGTAGATTTACATGTTCAAGCATGGCATTTGATTTGAATACTTGCATAATGAACAGGGTTGCTATCAGGCTGAGTTTATGACCAAATTTCTCTTAAACTAGTTATAAGGAAAATTAATTGGCTATAAAAAAATTTTATTGCTGTGGCCAAACATGACAGAATTTTGATCATACTTGGTAAAATTATCATATTTTTGTAATTTCATGTTTTTATAGTAATAAATTTTTTCCAATATTTTTATGATAAATTAATATTTTATAATTTACTAGATTAAATAATTAATAATAAAATTAATAATTAGTAACAATTATTAAATTAGCTTAAAAATAGCTTGATACAGTGGTACCTCAGGATACGAAATTAATCCGTTCCGAAACTGAGATTGTATCATGAAAATGTCGTAAGGTGGATCATCTTTTCCCATACGATTACATGTAAAACCAAATAATTCGTTCCAACGCGAAAAACATACTCAAATTAAAGCCAAGTAATACATTTAAAAAAATAACTGTAGTAAGAAAAACAAATGAAAAATGCGAACTAATGTAACGTCGTATGGTGAGTTTTTGTTCGTATCGTGGAGCAAAAATATGTTCGAATTTCATATTGTATCCTGAAAATTTCGTATGCTAGGGCGTTTGTAACCTGAGGTACCACTGTAATTCAACAGATCATTTAGATTTAATTTATTAAATTGGGTTATGAAGGATATTCACATAAAAATTAAGCTCAAGGGTCTAATTCCATATTTTTCTTTATTGTGTAAGGGAATTCCATATTTTTTTAGAAAAACAAATTTTTAAATTTATTAATTTAAATAATAATTCAATTAATAGTAAAGCCAAAAAAAGCATAGCTATAAAAAGCTACTCAGATATTTGATAACATGTGTTATCAAATAAAATTTGTATTTTCACTAGTTACCTGTTCTTACATGACTGAAAAGTTAATAAGAGTTTGAAAGTCTTGGATTAAATAAATGGTATTGGATTTTCTGTTATTTTGATTAGCATCCACTTTTAGTGGGATCATTAATTGTGTTCATGAGGAATTACTGTATATAATTTTACCTATCAAATTTGAATCTCAGTAGATATAGAAAATTAAATAATTTATCAATTAATTTTTTTCTTTATGATTGTTAAAATTGTTTTGTCATATATTTATTACTCTGATAAGGTATTTAAAATACAAACTTAGCAATTCTTAAATAAAATATTTATTTATAGTGAAGCCCTTCCAGTATTTCTACTTTTAATCGATTTTTCAAAAGCTGGTCTTCTGACACAATTTGCACTCAGCTCTGTTTCACAGGTAAAATAATAATCAACATTTTCTCTATGGTTATGAAGTCTGATTATATTTTAATTTATAAGATTCTGTTATTTATTTATAATTACTAAAATTTATTGTTGTCACAGTAATAAACTATCTCCATTGTAATTTTGGAGAAGAAAAAGAACTTTTAAAGCCACATTAACAAATGAAATTAAGATTAATATTATGATGATGATTAAAACTGAATGTCACAACTACAGCTTAACAAAAGCAAATTCAATCATTTTGTTGAATAATAATTGCTAAGATGATAATTTTGTTCATAGAAGTAAGAAATCAATCATGGGTAGATGATCACATCTACTATTCTCTGATTTATAAAATACAATAAATATTTTAATAAACTCAAAAATTTGTCATTTGAACACATTTAAATAGTTTTCCTAGGATGATAAATTTTTAATTTCAAAGATATTTTAAAGTAATAAAGTTGACATTCATATTTAATTTAAAATAGAGTTTAAATATTAAGATGATAATCTTTAATTGTTTAATTGAAAAATGAAAAAGTAACATAAACAAGAATTTATAAAATAAAATAATTGTAATTGGTAAATCAAAATATTTTAAGCAAATACAAAATTTTTTTTCCTTATCAAAACTCCCGTATTTTTTTTATCAGTTTCAATTTCCTTTACATAATTGGTTACCTCTTAAGTAGATATTTCCTAGCCATACTAATTAAGATTTCACTATAGATTGATGATATATTTATATGAAAAAATAATAAAAACACTTTCAAATCACTATAACTTAATTTTTCTGAATGTTATTTGAAAGTATTAATGACCATTCAGTTTCCATTTATATGTTTTTGATTTAATAAAAAATCTATTTAAAAATTTGTTTGTAATTACGAGTTTATTTATATCAAATGCTTCAAATTATTAAAAGTTATTATTAAAAGAAAAGTTTAAAAGTTAAGTTCAGTGAAGCTTTGTGAATCTTTTTGAAGTATAAAACATCATATGTTCAAACTAATGTTTCAAGGCCCATTTTCATGATGTCATCAGAAATCTATATCATGTTTCATTTTTTATTTTGAGATGACAAGAATTAATGTTATACTTTATAAATGCCATCTGTATGTCTGATAATTCAAACACAATTTTAAAATTTCTTGAAAATTTTAATGAATATTCTTATTTGTCTGTTTTCTCTGCATTTATTTTTGCATTGTTTCATTTCTTTTTGTTATTTGGAAATATCCTTTTCTTCCCTACATTTTCTCAACTTCAGGGACTAAAATATAGGGAACAACTACTTGTTTTTTTCCTCTGGATGCTGTATATGGCTTTCTCTCTTGCACAACCCTTTGTTTTTTTCTTCTTATTTTTTGGACATGAGGACTCTTCCTTTTTCTCAATTCACTAGATTTCTTCAATTTGCCAATGCTCATCATCACTTGTAATAATCATGATATAAATGACTATAATCAGAATCTCCAAAAATCTGTTAATAACATCATTATTTCTATTATTGTTTGCTTTTTCATCTATTCATATAGACATTGAAGAATATATTAATCATCAGACAATCATGTTTTTTGTTTCAAATATAAGAGTTGTTATATGTGTACCTAATCGGAAACTAAGGCCAAACAGCTACAGACACTAAGCACAAGTAAAATGTACTCATTTAGTTATATTAGGTTGCCACTAAAACACCAGGAGTTGGTGACAGATGTGTTTCTTTTACAAAAGCACAACAGCCTGTGTAAATGGAAATCTGGAAAGTGGGGTAAAGGAGTACCAAAGGGAAATTAGATGAAGTGAGTAAATTTTACTTGTGGTTAGTATTTTAAGGTTAAAAAAGTGCATCTTAGAATTGCAGAAATACAATAATATGAATGAACATCCAGTTTTTTTTAAAGCAAAATATTGTGATTTTAGCACAAAAATGTTAAGAACTGAATTTTGGAAGAAAGGATTACTTTGCATTAAATCAGCCTCGGTTGTCACAGATTACTTGAAGAATAAATTTGATTTTATTCACAGACATATGTGATTAATGCATTTTTTCTCTAGATTTCTTATTAAATCATAATAATAAATTATAATTAAGTCATATTTACCTTATATATTATATATATAAATAAAAAATAGTATATATATTATTTTTTATTTATTCTTTTATTCTTAAGAAACATAGCATTAAGATTAATTATTTGTTTCATAAATTTATTTATATTCTTAACTAATTCAACCATAACTTAATTTAAGAAGAATATTAGCAAACGAAAGAGACTTGCTAACATGTTCACAAAAATCAGATACGTACTTTATTCTTTCACAGCATTCAATTATTAGGTCATTGCAAATGAAATGGCCATTTTTTAAAATTTAAATTTTTCAGCCTTGTAGTTTAGCTTTGTGAACAGTGTTGTATTGTTTGCAAATGGAAGAGCACACATATAACTTATGAATTTAAAAATGTAATCTCATTTATGTTGTGAGTTCCACATGTTTAAGAGTACTTTTTTCTGACATCATAGGATAAAAAGGAAATTGAATAAATTTCTTTTACAAATATAAGCAGTGACGTAATACAGCTGAAGAAAACCGAAATACCAATAAAACTTTTGGTGAAGGTTCTGTGAGTGAGCACACTACCAGGCATTGGTTTAAAAAATTTCATTCTGGGAATACAAATCTCAAAAATCAGAATTGAAGAACATCATCAAATCAGAATGTCACCTGACCATCTTGGAAATCATGGATAGGTTGCACAAACTGGAAATTATTCATCCATTTCTCGACATCTGATCATGTCTGACATCTGATTTGGGTTGTTACACATGTGAATCAGATTTTTATTAAACTTGTAAAGAGAATATATCAATCTATCAGTAAATCTAAAATATAAATCTAAAGCTTCAGTGAAGATCTTATGGAAAAATGTTCCTTCCCAACTCCGCCTCGTTGAGTTGGTTTCTTGTATATCACGACTCGATGTAGTGAATCAGGTTCATCGGAAAGTACACCTCCACACTCAAATTGAATATATATATAGTTTATTTACAGTTGTACAAGTTATAAACGTAGCATATGTACAGGAAGATCATGCGTGGTGAATTCACGTGCCAGATTGGCGTCTGGAAACTAATACTCTTGGGAGAGACCTCAGTCAGCTTTCGGAGTCGGCTCAACTGCACGGTCGGTCCGGTCTCAGCACTAACCCGTCCCTGAGAAGATTAACAGAGGAGAACACTCTCTCTTTACGCTCAGCGGGCTTCCCAAGTGCCTGAGACTACCGTGTACCAGTCTCTTGCCCTTCTCTGCTTTCCTCTCGTTCGGCCCGCAATTTAAGGGTTTTTGGACGGGGACTTCCGACCAATCACAATCCCTTTTCTTTGCCCGAACAGCTTACACTCGGGTCCGCCGTCACCCGACGAGAGTGAAGCTCACACAAACGTCCGCCACTTGTTTATGTTCGTTCGTTTACAATATGGCAATTGTACTACCGTCTCACTGCAGGTGGGTCCAATTAACAAAGCCGTACCCCCTTTGTCCCCGCTGTGCTAAAAGGTTACTACTTTACAGCTTCTTTTCATTTTGTTTTATGATCTATGGCTTTGCTTTACACAAAAAATACAATAATCATTGCTTATAGAGAAAACAGAACCAAAACTGAACAAAAGTAGTTGATCAGAAATAAAGCAAAAACTAAATATAATTGAAAGTCTATGCTGAAAAAATGATTAAAATGTAAGTTTTATATTACTTTTGTATTTATTTTTTTGCAAATAAAGTAAATATGATGACAACTATGACAAAATAAATAAAATGATGACTGACAAAATAAAACAGAAACTAAAAAGTTCATAACAACAGGAGGATGGTTGTCTGTGGAACCTGAAAAATAATATGTAATAGCAGTAGTCTGTTATGACAAATTAATTTTCTCATAATTTTTTATACTTTTGGCTTGACTGCCATCTGTAATAACACAAAGTCTGTAATATCGTGCTTTCACTGTAGTTAGTTGTAAAGACTTTTTATATAATGTGAAATTTTAAAAATTTATATGAAATTCCAATTGAATATTTAGTTTTTTGTCATTTTTATAACACACTTCTATAGTTAATTATTAGTTTTTCTTCATTAACAATAATTGATATTTTGCATTTCAGGCTGAAGTACAAGAAAATATTGCACAGGGAATGGCAATTCTTGGACCTACAATAACATTAGATACAATTGTAGAAACATTGGTCATTGGTGTTGGAACTTTATCAGGTAAATTATAAAATAAATATTATCAAGTTGCTTTAAGTTTGAGAATAATAATAGAGTTTTTATATTTTATCAAATTTTGCTTGGTCACACACAAATTGTAAGTTTAAAGTTTTGAAATTGAATAGAAAGATAATTAAACTAGCATTATATTTTTTGTTAATAAGTTCGTATTTATAATTTATAATCCTATGAATACACTGACACTTGCGTGATTTTTCTATTACAAAAGAAATACTTGATTTGTTGTTTTAAGTTCCACAAAATTAAAAAACAGTTCTTTCAAAGTGTAAATTATTTTAAGAATTTTCTAAACAATTTTATCTTAAAATCATGACATTTTTTTAAATTCTACAATGACACATACACCTTATGCCTCTGAGAACTAATATTTATTGTTTTACAAATGTTTTCAACCTGATGTATAGTACAGGCCATCATCAGATATTTTGAATTCTCTGGAACGTTTTTTGTATTTGTTCCAGGTTCGAATGATTATGTGAAAGAAATTCAAATTTTTTATAACTGTTTCAAACATCTTGAAATATCAAATATATCAAAAATGTAACAAATAGTATATATATGTTAAATTGAACTATATCATGAAAGAACAACATGATAATATAATATCATGAAAGAAATTGCAGCCTACAAGAATACAAGATTATTATACAAAAGGGCTCCCATGGTTTATAATTTGCTTAGAATGACAAAGATACGATCAAAAAGGAGGAACAATCTGATGTATACAAGATACCATATAAAAATGATCAATTAGGCCTGAACAAAGAATATATAGGTGTCACCACCAGACATTTCATCAAAAGACTTAAAGAGCACATATGCAATGTAAACAAAGGGCACTATACTATGGCACTATCCAGAGTAGCACAGAGGGTTCGGTTGTTGAATGGAATGAGGCTAGGATTGTTAAACTGGTGCATTTACCGTCTTTAGCAATGACTGTAGAAAAGTTTGAAATATATAGATCCAGCCTTACTGGCAAGTGTTTAAACCACAAGATGCCACAGGATTACCATCAGCATGGAAATTTATGATAAAAAAATAACACAGTAAAATATAATACGTAATGTGCACTTGGGCAATATAATCAGTGGTGATATTCAGCGGGTTTGCACAGGTTCGGCTGAACCCGTTGTTAACATTTTCAAAGTTTTTCGAACCCGTTTTAAACACATGTAACATTTCTCAGTGATTTTGTTTCTTTTAAAAAATATATTAAAATATACGTATTATACTCTGTAACACTACTAAACTAGAGCCTTATACCCTGTTCGCCTAGTGCAACCTCCATCGACCGTTTCAATCTCAACTAAAAACGAGGTTCAATCGTGATCGACTCGAGAGAATTCTCGAAACTAGATCCAGTCATAAGAGATCCCACAATCCCACGCGCGCGAGAAAATACAAGATGGCTGCGGAGCACGTGTCGGGCTATCAACAGCGAAGTAAGAAAGATATTGTATTTCGAGAGACGATGACATCTGTCTATTTTTATAATAATACCTAACGATAAAATAAATGATTTAGAAAAGTTTTTCTTGTTTAACTGCTTTCCCTATGACTTTTTCTGATTAAAAAAAGCCAATTTTTATGTTTATAAAATATTTTGAATGAAAAATATTAAAATATGTACAAAATAAACCATTTTGAACACACTTTTTTATTATTTATCAAAAAAAAATATATAGTTCTGGCATAAACAATGTTAAATTTTAACTGACTTAATTTTGCGAACGCATCTTTTTTATTTATATGGATATCTTAAGGTCAGTTTTACAAAAACTTTTAACATATAAGCGTTAAATTAGACACCTATGTCACTAAATTGACGAGCGCTTTCGACGATATACACTTTTGTCTTCTTCAGGTCATTAGAACCTTTTTTGAATACAAAATTTTTAAAGTTTTTGTAATAAACGATTAGCGTGCTGTCCATTATCAAATTAAGGTCAGTTTTTGCGCTAATGTTGCTAATGCACCATTTGAGCGAAAAAAAATTGTTAAGGAAAAATTTTCTGTTAGCGAACCCTTTGTTAAATATTTCGAATATCACCACTGAATATAATTATGTATATTGTGTTAGTATATTTGTATTTTATTTTATTCCATTTATTTTAATTAGTTTAATTTAACATATTTATACTATTTGTTACATTTTTGATATATTTGATATTTCAACAAGATATAAAGAGTGTGTATCAGAAAACTTACTAATACACCTTATCTTGCAATCGTGTGTGTGTGTCATAGTATTTAAAGAATCTGAGTATATATTGAAATATAAATTCTACGATATACTCAAAGTTTTGGAATATTTAGTTCAAATATCACCTCAATCAAAAATAATTACCAAATTAGTCAAGCAATTATAGTACAATAAAATCAAATTATAAATTAAAATTTTTAAAGCAATTATTATGTTATTATAATAGCTAATAATAGTTGTAATAATAATTATTGTTATTTGACAAGACTATGTCTAGTTTATAAAATTGCAGTGCGAACTGAGTTACCAGCTTAGAGGTATGAAGGAGTACATATCAGGAGTTGCAATTTGGCACAGAGTATTAGTGCCCAAATCATGCATGCATAAAAAACCAGACTTGTAGGCACTCGGGACCAAGAACCAAGTCAAAATAAAATATAAAATGGGGACACTCTACATACAGGCAGTAGTGTGATATTTGTTATGTCCCAAAGAGCACATGTGTTGCTCTTTGGGAAGTTGGAAATACGAACACTGTGAAATCAAATTTTGAAAAACGCATGCATTGGGAAGTTTGAATGTTGCGAAAAGCAAATGTTGATAAATCAAATTTTGACAAACAAATCTTTGAAAAAACCCATTTACCTGTCCTGTGTTATTCCTCACATATCTGGTCTCCACATGCTAACCTTGACCGGTTGACCAGACATATCTCATTTCATCATCTGAACATTTTTGAAACTAGATGGTGCGTTAGTTATAATTTTATATTAAAACTAACTTCCGAAATATATTTTTCTTTTTACATTTATTAATATATATAACATATATATTGTTTGTGCAAAATAAAAAAATAATTTTGGATGATACAATAACCAGGATTATTATTTTCAAAAACGGGAAATTTTTGTTAGGCATTGACAAAAGTTCTACCCGGGCAACACGCTATGGAGAGAAATTTCGAAATTGGATAGGTTGATTTTACCGAAAATGCATTGTGGGTGACCTTCTGGCTGAGGCCAGCAAAGTTTGAATGATTATGCTCAAAACCAGCGATACCAAAGAAGATTTGATAATGAAAACGAGACCCACCTTGAGCGTCAGTGATCCCGCTTAGTTGTGAGTCTCTGAGACATAGTCTTGTCCCAAATACGGCCTTGCTGTTTTACTTGTTAAAATGAAAAACTTTTAAACCAAAAGAATAAAATAATAAAAGGTAAAAAAAAATAATAAAACTGTCAATTCAATGATAGATCTTAATATAAAAACGATTTTCTTAAACCAAATAACTGGAGCGTTTATGTTCTATTATTGCAAACGTTTTTGACTCCCCTTCTGGGAATAATAGAACATAAATGCTCCAGTTATTTGGTTTAAGTAAGTCGTTTTTATATTCAACCTGGTGTGTGAGGAAATTAAGATAGATCTTAATTCTAGTGAATGTCAAAATTATTTCTGTAAATAATGTAACTTAAAATAATAAATATTCATAACCTTTGTATGTGATGATAAAAAAAAAGAAACTTTATAAAAACAAAACATTGCAAGATACATATACTTTAAAGTAATCCAAAGAGACAGAATATCTTTAACTTTTAAATCTATATATTTTTAATATTTTATGTGATAGAATTTGTATGTATAAATGTACTATATTTTTGAAAAGTTATATTCTTGTTTTATCTTATTAAACAAATTACCATAATTTTATAGGGGTGAAAAGATTAGAAGAAATGTGCTGCTTTGCATGTTTATCAGCTGTGGTTAATTATATTGTGTTTATGACATTTTTTCCTGCATGTTTATCTCTTGTATTAGAGGTAAGTTGATACATCAATTTATTAAATAAAAGTATAATTTTTATAATGGAACTAGGGGCTTTGCCCATTTGTTCCTAATATAGATTATTTTTAACAAAAATTTCAATAAGTATATCTTCATCTGTCTAATTCTGAGTAAGGATTTTGTAATGTAAACTAAGTTCAGATTTTCTTTGAAATGCATCTCCACACTCAAATTAGTTGGAAAATCACAGTTATTATATAAATTGCATAAACTTTCAGGTTTTCTGCATCAAAATTGAACATAGACCAACTTTTAGATTACAGAATTAAAAAAATTTTTTATTTCAAATCAGCAAATGTCACAATACGTTAGAATGTCCCATCAAAAAATGTTCCAGTTCTGTGGTTACGGGATTTGTTATTCTCACTTGTCCCTGGGCTTTGCCCATTTGTTCTCAGTATAGATTATTCATTTTCTGACAGTGCTGAAGGGCCTCCCTATACTTTGACACCACGTGACCGAAGGGTCGACATCACATCAGTGAAGATTGCAATGACAAGTTCTGTCAGGGCTGACACCACTGTGTCTTTATGGACAGACACAGAAATCCTTATGTTCTCGTGCGAACGATCATGTGTGTGAGCGAACGGATTCGGGATGGAGGGAGAGACAGTGCATCAGAAGTGACTCACTTAAAGACGGGTTAATGTAACAACTATTTAATTAATGGGTAACAATAGGTCATACAACATTTCAATTTTAAATATGCTAGCTTTTAGATACATTTCTATGATTGATAGATATTAGATATATATGTCAGATATTAACGTTTTTGTGATTCCTGAGAGAGAGAGTTTACAGAAGTTGCGCATGGCAATAAATACCTTTTATGATATCTTGATTGAGATTCTTGACTTGGGGTTGAGATTAGGATCTTGAGGGTGAGGATTTTGATCGCTGGCTTGGTCTGGATCAAGAAAGTTCTTCTAGGCACAATGGAAAGTAATGGGAAAAATCCGACGGGGTACTGATTGAGCACAGAAATTGTCACTGATACACAGAAAATTTCGATGACTTTAATCCAAGAGGGAAAGGCGACGACTGCCTTAATTTCTTGATTTTTTCACTGTTGAACCGATGAAATTGAGTTATTAGGTCGAGAGGTGATGAGAAAGCGTCGTTGTCAGGCCTGAGAACTTAACAGATGTTTAGCTCCCAGGTGTAAAAGTTGACAGTTATGTATCAAGTTTATAGTTACGATGTGATGTTATGAACAAATGATGTAAACACATGGAAAGTCTGGATTCGGATCCTCACAATTTAAAAAAATCAATCTTTTAAAAAACTTCTTAAAAGATTAAAAAACTTCAAAGTTAATGCAGAAGACAACCATCGTTTTTTATCTATAACTGCATTTTATCAGAGACAAAACTGCTAAGGATTACATCCGTTAGCTTTTATTAAAGGATTGATTTTTTTTTAAAAATATATAAAAAACAGACCATAAACATATACATTTATCTGTTACTTATAGATTGTTCATAACAAAAAATTTGTGACAGTTCAACCTCCCATGAGGGACCAACCCTGCTTGGACCATCTTGCACTTGCTTTGCTTCTTCCCTCACTCCACTCCCTTGGCTTTATATCCCATGAAACAGTTGGCCCCAACTCTTGTCATCCACTATCTTTGCTCCCATCTCAGTCCAACCTCCCTACCTTGCTTTGTTCCCCCTTTACTTCACTCAATTCTGCTCACTTCACTCACTTATTCAAAAATTTTGTAAAGGTTTGTAGATTCCTGGTGCTACTTTTTATGATGAAAAATGTATCATGTCAATTTCAAGCTTATTATTTTATATATAACAGGTATCTTTTTATTTTTTATATAACATTGTAGTTACATTTTGAAAAAGTGCCATGTTATATGAATCTGTGCTATATGAAACAAGGGACTAGTGCAAAACAGGGTTAGGTTCCAAAAGTTAATAAAAGTATACTATTGTTTTTTATTACATTTATTAAAGCAATCGATAATTTTCAATCAAGAATTAGCTAACACAATGAAAAATATTATATTATGCATTAATATTAATTTTTGTTAATGAGGGCATTTTCTTTTTACAAAGTATTGTTGTCTCCTGAGCCTTTTTATCAATCTCGATCAGAAATATTAATAACATTTTCATATTAAAAAAATTTTTATGGACAACAAAATAAAAATATGTTGTTAATCAACAAATGTTGTTCTAGAGAGTCACATTTATTCAGTTCAGGACCGAGCAATTTTTTTAAGAACTTGTGTTTGAATACTGAATTGTTTGAGTTGGAAACAGTTTGAGTATGACATACTACTGTATTTTGTTTGTCAGTTTTTATGAATGATTATTTACCCACAGTTAAAAAAATAACACTTTACTAAATACAAAGTTTAAACATTTTTAGGTAAGTTTATTTAAAATATACTAAGTTTATATAAAATCAAAACACAGTGACAGTCTTAAAGGCTAAAATCTGACGATGACAATGGCCTGGTTGATAGAAAAGCAAGGGCAAGGAAGAAAATTTTACTCTAGGCTAAATTGTATAAACAAGATACAATTTAGTTAATATTATTCTAATTGTATCATGTTTTCAACTTCTGTCATTTATTTACCACGTTACAGAATTAATTTTACTGTTTATAAAAACTGTTCAATAGCAATGAGTGTAAATGATTATAAATATATTTGTATCTTTTCTTGATAACATTATAGTAAAACAATGTTGAACAAAACAGGGTTTAGCAAAGACTTGATTTACACACACACAGTGCCAAAAATAACTGTCCACAGGAGAGCAATGCTGGAAAGTTCTTGCCACATGTGATCAGGGAGTGGGTTTTGTTGTATGAATAGAGCAAACCTATCAGTTAATTTGTTAATACCAGAATTCAGTGTTGACAATTGAAAAATGAAACAAAGTTAAACAGTAATTAAAGGGTAATACAAATGGCAAGAATTTAATAAGATAGAGTACAGATTACAGGTTTAAATATCATTACAACTTCAAACTGGTATCTGTTCTTAGTAATGCACTGGTAAAGCCTGTGTTCTCAAATGAAATCTTGACTTAAATGATTTTATCATTTGAGCACAGGCTTTACTACTGCCTCACTGAGAGTGGATACTAGTTTGAACATACTTTGGCTACTATTTTTGATTCCAGTCTGCAGCACTATCCTCCATTTTTTTACCATGTGGACTCCACAAAAACCTAAAGCTCCCAGTCCTCCACACACTTCCCTTCACCCTCATATCTTTGGGAGTTTTCCACTCCTGAGAACATGAGGGTTGTCCTCCACAGGTTCTTCCACTTAGACCAGACAGGGGTGTTGCCAATACTAAAGACAAGACACACCACAATGGGAAAGGTTAGGTGGTGAGGGACAAAATCCAACATATCCAAGACTGGCTACCCTCAGAAAAATTTCCAGGGTTTTTCGACCCATCTGGATTCGGTTCCCAGTTTCTCAATAGTGGCAGGTCAACATCTTAACTGCTTGGATGTCCGACCTTCGTCATTTTCACATTATTTGTTTACATAACATAGAATTCATTGAACCAAATATAATTATAGTAAAATACTTAGGATTTGTTGTAGAGTTTGATATTATTATTAATTTGTCTTTTTGTTATAGTTATCAAGAGATAGACAAGAAAGTAGACCAGTTTGGCATCTCAGTTCTTTGACTAAAGTACTTCAACAAGAGGAGGAACAGAAACCTAATCCTGTACTTCAGAGAGTTAAAGTTATAATGGTAAGAAAATTATTGTAAAAAATAAACTCTTATCATTTTTATGTGAGCAAAAGATTTTATCATGCTCGCTGTTCCAAATGAGATAATTAATGCTTAAAACTAAATGTTAGTATTAAATAAACACAAAGATAGAAATCTGATTTTAAATACATTTTTTATAAAATTTGGCAAGTTTTAAATTTTAATAAGTATTAGTTGTTTTCAGGGCTGTGGAGTCGGAGTTGGAGTCGTGGAGTTTTGGTGCTTTAGCATGAGTCAAAGTCATCAAAAAATCTGCCGACTCTGACTCCTTTTTACTTCCCGACTTGTAATATATATAAAATGGAAAAGTATTGGAATCGTGTCAAATTTGACCCTCCAAGTTTCTTTTGCAAATCTACATGTTTGGAGACCTCTTGAACCCCTCAAAAAAGTCAATAAAAGGGGAAAAATTTGTGCCCGTGTGTGTTGGCGTCTAATTTGTTTAATTTCTTTATTTTCTGTTCTGAGATATTAAATAATATCTCAGAATGGGTAAAGTTTAAGAAACAAAATATGGCACCTCTCTCATAACTGTTCTACATCTTGTAGCAATACCACCTTCAAACTCCAGCTTACTACTGTTATGGTATGTAGATTTAACTTATTTTGTAAAACAATCATCATATTATCTCACTAATTTTTAATACTGTTCATAATAGTATCCCTCACGTCAAGCTACCATTTAACATAATGAAGCCACCTTAAGCCTGTTCCTCTACACCCAATTATTACTCAATAATCATACTTTTATAACGGTTTCTTTGTCTTGTATAATTCTAAGTATCTCACCTTTTTTATATATGTATACCAACTGAAGAGGGACTATTCCGATAGTCCGAAATGCATTTTGGTTATTTCATGTCAATTATTAATTTAATAGTTTGTAATGTACACCCATTCTCGTTTTATTAAATGTATCCCATTGATATTTTGAGTGTTTGTGCTTATTATCACTGGTGTGATAAGTCCTTATTCCTACCTCACAGTAGTAGGTTTTTAATCAATATTTTACTCGTTATTAGCGTTCAAAATTTAAAAAAAACTAAAACTCATCTCTACCCTCAAAGTAAGCTTTTTTTTTGGCATTTTATAATAGTAGAGTAAAACCCGTTAAGATGTTCTCGCCTAAGATGTTAGAATGTGCATGGGGACACGATTTAGTTCAACCACTTTGATGCTTAATAACTAACTTCTGTGTTAAACCATCTGACTCCGATTCTGTCCACTCTGACCACAGAAATTATTAGGCTTCAAACAGGGTGAACAAAAATCATGCCCCCCACACACAGTCTAACATCCACACATATAGAAAAAAACCCTTGAATCTTTTGCATATCTCGAAATTTCAAGGTGTCCTGAATCCAAAAATGTAAAAATTTGGAAGGGGTTATTTTTTGACCCAGCGCTACACTTTTCCTCTGTTAAATATAACAGCCGAAAAAGTAAAAATTATCGAATACATATTTATATATTACTTAGAGTCTTATAGCTTTGGAATAAAAAGTTTCTATGTTCTATCATTATTAGAAGTCTATTTATTGAATCTTTTATTTTGAGGTCACGTGATGACATCAGAATTTCCGGGTCTCTTTCAGTAACAAGTTCGCTCCTGGTCAGAGTCGGATGGTAAGGAAAAGTCTTAGTTGGAGTAGGTAGATTTTTACGCAACTCCACAGCCCTGGTTGTTTTTTTGGAGGTGAATTGTACTTATCCTTGTGTTTTGATACACATTTATTTTAAAAAATTGTTTGAATGATTATTGAATGATTTGAACTGAACATTAAAAAATATTTAATATTTTTTAATGTTTTAATTAATAAACTTTTATGCATTTTGTAAATTTTATATTTTACTCTTAAATTTTTAACTATTTACAAGGATTTTATTATTTCAATGTCTTTTGTTATTTACATTTTTATGGGAAAATTATTTGTTTTGTTGGTGATAGTTATTGCATGCTATATAGCATTACCTTGCAAATGTAAATAAATAAATGAAATATTAGAACAAAATTATTATGATTTAAATATTAAAATTTGAATATGATCATATTGATGTAATTACCTTTCAATAGTTAAAGACTTTTATTATATTCCAGGTATAAACAACCTTTCTGTAGTAAAAATTAACATGACACTGTTTTGATAAGAGATTTGGCTAAAACATTAAAGACATTGAGTGTTATGGAAATTTTATGTAAAAGTGGATTATGTAAGATTATGATGTGAGCAACAAATTATAATTTTTCTTTAACCTGTTCTGTGTTATTCCTGACATATCTGAGGGTTATGACCTCTGACCTCGACCGGTTGACCCGAGATATCTTGTTTTAGCATCAGATTGTTTTTGAAACTAGATGTAAAGAAAATATATTTTTTTGGTTATTACATTTATATTATATCTATTTTGTTTGTACAGAATAAAAATATAATTTTAGCTGATACAATAGCCACAATTAATCTTTTCAAACATGTGTAATTTTCATTAGGCTTAACATTGACAAAAATTCAACATGGCATCACACACAATGGAGAAAACTTTGAACATTGGTTAGATTAAAACTGTAGATCTAAAGTTTTTCACTTGGCTGACTTATTCTTCATAAGCTGGCTGAGAGCCACAGAAGACCATAGGTACTAAGCCATATCTGTGCTTTATGTGACATCTAAATTAATTAATAGTTACAGAAGTGTAGATTGGACAGAAGTCCTGATAGCATAAGTGGAATTTATGGGTTAGAGTCCCACTCCACTGTAGGCCAATTCTTTTCTTCCACAATATTCTAAATTTAAAACAATTATTTATTATGATATTGCCACAATGCTGGGCTGCAATTTTTAATCATATCTTTAATAATTTTTTAATTTAAAATATATACTCTCCACCTCAAATAAAAGTGTCTTGCCCTTATGGGAAAGATGGCCATGTTCTTAGTGGCCAAAAATTGGCCGACAAGCAGGGATATGTGACATGTTGTGATGCAGTACTTAGCTCTTCTTTTCCCACAGCTCAGTTCTTTTCTGGCCCACATCTTCTCTCAAACACCTTAAAACTTCTATGTAGAACTCCTCGTTAACAGTGTCCGACCTTGTGGCATAAACTCATAATGGATTATACCTCTATAGTAACAAAATAATTAACATCAATCATCCTGATCTTGAATCTTCCTCAATCAATATTCTGCACAATTTATAAACCACTCATGACACTACGAACAACTCAGTCTTCTTAGGCCTTCCAAATTGAAGCCCATGTTTCAGTAAAAGTTTTGCTGGTCTTAAAACAAAATTTCACCCAAACATGTTACTCCTTAGGCTTTTATCTTCACTTCATAGAGTGGTCACTGCACATGTTTACTTTGACAACTCTAGATTGTCAGTCAATCAGAGTACTACAATGTGTTAAGTGGCATTATGTTGCAAAAGTTTTTGGCCACGTGGCACCACTTGCCAGAGTTTGATAAGTTTGATGGTTTATGTACTAAGACAAAGGTCCAGTCATCAGACCTCATATATACAGTATAACCTCTGAATGGTGGACACAATTGGGACCGAGAAGTTTGTATGCTATTTAGAGGTTTCCACTATTGGGAGGTACCGTAGATGTTGGCAGCCATACAGTATTTTAATGCAGTCATTATACAGTAAAGAATACGATGGATTATGAAAACATCAAATTTGCATAAGGAATGTTAAAATACTGAAAAGTATACATAGCATATGTAATTAAAATGTATATACAGTATGTTATTTATCTTTTCAGCTGTAAAAATCACATTTTAATTGAATTCTAAATAGTGAACAGCATACTTTAAGTGGAACATAAATGTTGATTAATTATTAATTCATCAAAAACAACCCGAGCTGAAGTAATGAAAAAATATGAAACTATTGTTATGAACAAGAAGGGTGGACAAATTAGGTGGTGAGAATTTGTTTATTTACGAAGGCGATTTGATTCTCTGCTGGTATACATGATATGATAAAAACAGTCATTCTAATTACCTTACGCCTTTATAGATATTGAATGTTTAAGTAAATGATTTTTTTTTTCCAGTCTGCTGGTTTAGTAATCGTGCATGCTCATAGCAGGTGGACTGTAACTATAGACACTGGAGCGGGTTTTGAATCACCTTCTTCATTATCTACGTCGTCAGAGAAAGATGTAAATTCGTTTCAGGATTTATCAAGCTGGTGTTTCTTTTTTTACAGGTACTTTTTTTTAAAATTTGCACTGTTTTAAAGATCTTTAATCATTATTTATGTGTTTCATGATTATTGCATTTATTTAATATTTTCCTTATATTTATTACAATAAATTTTTTGTTTTTGATTCTGTTCTAATTTAAAGTGTTAAATAAAGTGACTGAATTATATGCAATGATGTAACTAGAAATTTTAGTCTTCTTAACAAAATATACTAAAGGGGTTTTTGATGCTTTGGGCCTAGTCCTTCTACATTTATGATGGTATAGGAAGTTTACTTAATTTAGGAAAGTTACCAATTTTAAAATGTCAAACTGTAACAAAATATTATCCAGTAGGTAATTACATTGAAACTTTCTTCTGTTGTAAATAAATTTAAAATCAAACAAAAAAAGGAAAAACATTTCAAAGGTAATCAAGAAAAGATCTATAACCAAAATATAAATTATTAGTTATAACAAAAAGTAAGAAAGATAATAAAAATTATAAATTTGCAAAAACAAAAACACAAATAAATTACAAAAATAATCGCAGCAGTTGCATAAGATTACAGCCAATATTTTGATTAAATAATTAGATTAATAGATAAATAATAAATATATGTTCCACATCCACCAAATTAAAATTTCAAAAATATTTTCTACTATTTCAACCTCAAAAATTTTAATTAACTCTATTCTATCTAATTTTTCAGCTTCTTCTTCAATTGCAATTAAAGATAGATAATACAAATGTGTGTGGTATATTAAATTTCATAAGTAGTTTTAATAATTTTTAAGTTACTAAAAGACATTTCTATTGTTGCCACCATCATTAGCAAAGTTAAATATAAAAGTCCAGGAAAATTGCACAATAAATTATTCAATTTTATGATTAATAATTTGGCAAATTTTCATTGGCAAAATTGTTTTTATTGTATGTATTTGCAATTTCATAAAACTATTTTTCACAATTTGTAAAAGTTGAAATGAATTTTTAAAAAGATACCACAAAGATGGATGAGATTACAATAAAAGCACACATCAATATCTGTAAACCAGTTAAAAGGAACCAATTTATTATAACAAACATTTTCAAATGTCTTTAGCATCATCATCAGGTTACAGTCTTACATAAAACAAAATTTAAATAAAATGGATTTCTTTAAATTCATGATGGTGGTTGCATACGTGGAAGAATGGTAAAGAAAAATTAAAATAAATTATGAAACAGTGAAACAAGAGTTAAATAAAGTACATATAAATAAAAGTAATAAATATTAAAAAAAAATAAAAATAGCTTTTCAAGCATGCAATATTGAAGATGTGTCCTTAAAATTAATTGTGAAATCTTTCTTAATCACTTTGTAAATTTGAAGGTTTGAGATACTTGAGCTGTGCAGGAACAGACATGCTATGTGTGAGATGTGTATTATCAAAAGCCAGTTGGATGTCATTGTCGTAAGCAAAGGCTGCAAGGGCAGTCGTGCACAAACTGTGTGGTAATTAATGTTCCTTGAGTCTAATATTCAGTTTCCTGCAGTAAACTCCAATGTACGGTACTCATATTGTTGATTTACCTTATTATCAAAAATAGGAATCGTGTAAATGCCAGTTCGTAAATGCCAGTTCGTAAAGATTGATTGTGTGTCTTTTTATCAGTCAACAAGTAAAAAACTGCTGAACTTCTCTTAAATGCAATACTAATGTTGGCTAACCATAGAGAACCCTGTTAAAAGTAATGGTCTTTTATTTTTGGAATAAAATATTCTTCGACATAAATTATGCTTTTTAAATCATAACATGTGTTTTGATTATCCAATATAACCAAAAAATTATAACAAAATAAAATACATTTAAATATAAAAAAGAAAATAGAATACAATTAAAAATAAAGTAAAAATAATAATGAAATGAAAATCAAGAGTTTGATAAGTTTGATGGTTTATGTACTAAGACAAAGGTCCAGTCATCAGACCTCATATATACAGTATAACCTCTGAATGGTGGACACAATTGGGANATTAATCAAATAAGATTATTTTAATCAAAAAAGTGTGTTCAAATATTTAGTACTTAAGAAAATTTCTTATACAGTGTAGATAAAAAGTCCCTTGCCAAATAGGGAAGGAGATTGCAAATTACAGTTGGAAGACACTAAGTGACTTTAATGACATTTAATGCAGTCTGTATGACAATCAGGTTGAGACTAGTGTGAGTATGGAGTGTTGTACACCACAATACTCATTAACACTGATGTTCAAACATTGTTCAAGTACTCAAATACAATGTTATACATGATCACTTGTCACCACTGCATGGGTTTGCATGTGGAATGTTATAAAGAATGGTACAGAGCAGTGGCATGCTGTGACATTTGATGATAGGGAAGCTGTGTTTCTGTAAGAAGCCAACTTCCAGGGGCAATCAGTTAATTGTGCGTGATGGTGTAGGGTCCATTCATATTCGTTTGTTTGATAAGCCAGTAAAAACCATAAACTTCTAAATGTATTTTTCATATCGCAATTACATTCTGAATTGCTAGCAAAGATATAAGGGCTACAATTAAAAATAAAGTAAAAATAATAATGAAATGAAAATAATCTTACTGGCTATGACAACACCATGGTTTTTATGTGATGTGTTTGTTACCCTCCTTTTTTAGGGGTTATTGAATAATGTTCATCATACAAAGGATAGTTTCCTTATAAGACACATGCTCAAATCTTGGCTGCTTAAAAATTCAGTTGGTGTTTTGTATTTGATTTGGTATCGTGTTCTTTAAGCTTATGTAACTTAAAAGTGTCCAATTCATACAGATGAAAACATTTGTTATATTAAATATTTTTGGTGTTTGTTTAACTGATTTGGTGTACTGGTTATTGTTAGATGATATATACCCATTCTTGAGGTGTTCATTATGTTTGTTCTTATAATAAAGTGGTTCCTTTTAACTGGATTACAGGTATTAGTGTGTACTTTTATTGAACAATTTTTATTCTTAATCTTATATATTTTTTGTAGATTATCTGTACATTTTAGGATTTTATTACTAAATATTAAGAACTCATCTGCATTTAGAAAGTAAAAATTGTCAATAAGTTTTTGCATTGTATTAAATCTTCTTATAATTTGTACAATATAAAAATCTGAAATTTTGGAAGACACGTGTATTCTAAAATTACCTTTGGCTTTTAAACTTGGTGTTTATTTCTAATGCATAATGATTTATTTTAACAAATTTATACTAAAGTAAACCTTGTGATTTCCTTAGATTACAAAAATGTTATTGGCAATAGTGCTCAATAGGAAAAAGCATCAATTTAACAGACTGATATAATTGTTAACACTGATTTTTGTCCTTAACATTAACTAAACAATGACTATACATGATATTTTTCAAATTATATTTATATGTTTTGTGGTATAGAGGTATATATATGAATGATTTCTATATTAGTGTGTATTAATTTAAAATTATGATGATTTTTTTAATATAGATGGTTATCTGTCAGTCCTGAACAAATGGTTATGGTAATAATTGCTGGTGCCTTAGCTGTGAAATATGTATTTTTTGAAAATCACGAATTATTAGAACATCTTTCGTCATCGGCAGTAACTTCGTCAAATAGGAATATTCGAAACCAAAACAACCAAACAATGTTTTCAATAAATGACTATCCTTCAAAATTAGAATATCAACCATTTTCTCCCATTCGAAAAGGTAATTCTTAGTATAAGTTAATGTAGTTTTGAAACATGTTTATTGGTAAATAATTTCATAACCATACATTTTTAATGCATTAACTATTAATTTAACAGATAAATAATAACTAGTTATTAAAATGCCTATTGAAATCAGTTATATTTACAATTCTTTCTTTGATGAAAAAGTATTTAATTGAAAAGCGATATTTTTATTCAAAAAGTATTATTGTTTTGATGAGGATCAAATTTACTGTAATTTTATAAAATCCTAAAAGTGATTTTTTTAAAATAAAACAATACAACTTTTAATAATTATAATGAAAGAAAGATGATAAAAGTGGCAAAGCATTGTGAAATAAAATATGCTTGAATGTGAAGATACTTATTTAAAAAAATTGTTAAATTGATTGCAGACAAAAAATAGATAAACTGTCATATTTGTTCTAAATAACAGACAAATTATTATAATAATTTATAGTATTGAATATATTATAAAATTTTATGAGTAATTTATATTTGTCAAAATTTTTTTAGACTTTAATAGGCTAGTAAATATACAACTACTAGACGTCTAACTGTGAATTCCAGCATATAATGAACAAAGAATGTTTAATGTTCTAGTAAATAAGTGCAACTTCAGAATTAAATTAAAAAGTTTAGAATAAATCCATGTTTTGGACACATTGATTATGAATGATAGTTCCAGATTAATTACAAAACAAAAGGAAAAGTCAGCACAAGTTCTCATGCATATTCTGAATTGTTCCAATAATCTGTTTCATTATAAGATCGGCTTTATGAAAAATGCATTTATATATTTATTCTTTATTGAATGAAAGAAAATGAAACAGAAGGAATAACTAAAATAAATCAAATAGCAAAACCTTCATTTTTTGAAAAAAATCACATTTCTAAATAAAAATATAATTTAACATATTTTCAGCCATCCCATGTTGTTAATTAAAGTATACAAAGGTTATAATATCAATGAAACATTGCTCTGGCTGTTGGAAAATTATGAATTTACTTTAATGTTTTTGATGTGAATTTTAGTGTTATTTTTTATTCTAAACTCTATCCAAAACTTAAGAAATCTATTTAAATTTGTATTTTACACCCTTTGTATTTGTTTTAAGTCCTAGCAAACGGCTATGTAAGAAAAATATCAACCACAAAATGACCAAAAATATTTGTAAATAAAAATGATTTTTTTAAAAAAAAAATTTAAAAATTCAGTTGTAAAACAAAACTATTGAAACCTCACATTTTTTTTCTTTCCCAATAATGGAGAAAATAAGTTGGATGACCAATTTATCAGAAGCCCTAGGAGGGATTAAGAAAAATTTAATCCAAAATGTATTGCAGTTTATAAATGAAAAAAATAAAATAGCTGTGTTTTAAAAAATCTTGGTCTCTGATTTAATATGGATATTGGAAAAGAAAAAAGATGTGAGGTATCTGTGAGAAGCCAAGGGCATAGAATTGTTCTATGTCACTTACTGACACACAATCGTTAGATTGGCTCACTTTATTTGGGAGGGCTTTAAAGAAATTGTTAAAGATCTGGATGGTTAGGTCTAGATCCATGTCAGATTGTTGACACCAGATAGTGAATTTTGCGGACTATCACGCGATTACTTCTAATTATTTTTATGGAGAAGGTGCGTTAAAATTGAGAGAAGGGAATCTCCTTTTGATTCAGTCAAGAATGAGGCCATTTTTTAAAGGATATAACAAGAAATATTTAATAAACAAAATAAAGTCACTTAGATTTTAAAAATACGTGAGCCGTTCACAGCCCGGCACACATATTTGTAAAATCTAAGTGACTCGTACAACATGGAATTCATATAAAACGGAATTATCAACAGTGTTATAGAGGGGTCGACTGTACAAGAAATTTGAAAAAAACACGAGACCAGGAAAAAATACACAGAATATGGAAACAAGAAAAATATATACATAACCACTTCATAAACCCAATTTTTGTAAATATCAAAACTAGAAATTTCCGTGTCAAGCATGATGGAATACTTTTTATAAGAAAGTAGAGATTTTAAAGAAATTTAAGAAGAGATGATAGTATAAACTACTAAATTTGTAGAAATATTATCTGTTGTAACATAAAGAGCAGCAAAACAAAATTTTGGCTGGAATATTACAAAAAAATAGGTGTTATAGAGAACACACAAATTAATTTAGGTTTTTATATTAAAAAAATATTAAAATCTTGCTTTTTTACATTACTTTCTGAATAAACGTGCAATTGTCTTTTAAAAAATTTCCTTGCTGTCTTCCTTTAGTAATACAGTAGAGCATCGATTATCCGACCCCCGATTAATTGTCACATCGGTTAACCGACTGTTCTAGTTGGCAAATTTCAAATGTCTGCTAGTGATGTGGCACTACAATATTTAGCTATGTCTTGGCTACTTCAATATTATTTTTGTTAAATTTTTGCGTGTTTTAGCTGACATCAACGGCTCGACCATTGAAGAGAGACCAATATTTAAACGAGACTTAATTTTCTAATTATGAGTGGTTGTTTGTTTCGTGAACAATAAAATAATTTAAAAATAATTTTTAACGATACAATAGCGACGATTACTATTTTTAAAAAAATTTGTTAGGCTAAACATCGACGAAAATTCAACGCGAAGTTGGTTAATAGCGATATACTAATAAACTAATTACATGGGATATACTAATATCCTAATATACTATACTAATAATGTATATTTTCCCTTCTTTTCGGTTATCTGATTTTTTCAGTTATCCGATCAACCTGAGTCTCCAATTGAGTCGGATAATCGATGCTCTACTGTAGTAGGGTTACCATATGTCCATACTTTAAAGAATCTGTCCATGTCCATATTGTACTTAGAGAAAATAAACAAAATGTACATACTTTTCAACCAATGGTGCAGTTATTAGTTAAATCATAACCACTTAGATTTAAATCTGACAAAAGGTGCTAAATTTTTGATGATTACTATTGCATTTGTTGGCTACATGGCAACATTTTATTGTATTTTTGTGGAATGACTGGTATGCTGCATAAAAATGGGGGAGACCAGCATTCCAGAAGCCCTGAGGTTACTGGCATGCTGGTTAAACTGCAACTAAAATATAAAATTGATCAGATCTAACAAAACTAGTTGTTAATTAAATGTTAAAGAAAACATTTTTTTGAGTACTATAAAATAATAATATTGTAATTTGACCAACTTAAAATCAAGAAGAGAGTTTTTGTTTACAGGACAACAATTAAAATGACTTATTGACAGTAGTAATAGTATTAGTTAGTTAGTGTAAATTACACTGATTATCCACTCCAACCTTAAAAATAACACCTTCCTTTCAGATCTCACACAAAACAGATGTTAATTGGTGTAAGCTGAGATAATTTACAGCTGCTTTAATTTAATATGTTTATTTTTGTATTTTTGAATCAAATAACAATAAAATACACATTAAAAAAAAGCACTTTTGGAATTCCAAGAGTGTTTTACATTGTTAGAAAGAAGACAAAATGAAGAAATTAAACCCATAATCATGATTTTCAATGTAATGCAGACAGTTTTACAATTTTAGAATAAAAACACTTATTTTTTTTATGCAACGTAAAATGTTAATTTTTTTGAATGCACCCTCTAGAGATGAATGTATACATTCACTTGAACCAGCATGCTGGTTTTTACCATATGGAAATATTTTATTTCCTGGTCTTTCCTGGATAGAACTGCAAGCTGGTCATTTTGCAAAACTACAGTACAAGCAAACAACTACTCTATCTATTAGAGAACATGTGCATGTTCTTAATGGTTTTTTTAATTCAATAGTACTTGTTGTCTAAGTTGTAAATAGTTTTCTTATATTTAAAATTGCATTCTCTGCTTCTAAGGAAAGTGAAATTGAAACTTTATATTATATGCATACATTTACTAAATTGAAAAATATGAATAAATTCCATTTATTTTGCCTCGCCGTCTGAGTACTTTTAATGTTAATATGTTTGTATTTTGCCTTCAACTGTTACGGTAACCCTAGTAATTTTCGCTATAGAACAGGTGAGTTATTCCGGTAACTATTTTTGAAATCAGCTAATTTTTGTTCTGCTTCATTAGTTGAAACTTTCAAACTTTGGAATTGAGGTGCACTTGCTCCACTCATCTTTAGCTCTTTAAAATATATTTCCTATATTGAGATATTCATCATCATTATTATTTTTTTGTATTGTTTGGAACAATGCAAAAAATTATTGTTTGCTATTTTTTTTGTTAGTAGAAAATTAATTTGGTACAGCTTAAATTTTATTTAGTAATTTATAAAAGGTATTGTGGCATATGATTCTGTAATTTTTGATAATTTTGTATTTGAATTTAATTCTTATTAATTACTAGTAAAATATTTAATGAGTTAGGTTAATTAGTTTTGAGAATTTAAAAATGATGATAGGCATATATACAGTCAACTTGTGTTAATACAAATCTCTAGGGGAACAGTAGTTAGTTCACTTTATCAAAAATTTGCATTCAGTTTTCAGGGTTAAGGTCAAAGTTGTATAATTTACAGAGTTAAGGACTAACAGGCAATTGAAATCTCTAAATTATTTAGTAAATTAATTTACTAAATAAAGTTAAATAAAAATTAATTTATTTACAAAAATAAGCGAATGATCTAAATGATTTTCAATTATGATGATTTTCATTTTAAAATGATTGTTTTAAAAATGATTTTAAAATGATGTTTAAATGATTAAACAAAATGAGGAGGGGACAGTATTTAACATTTTAAGTGTAAAGCAGTATACCAGAGTGGCTAAACAAAGGACAGTATTTAACATTTTAAGTGTAAAGCAGTATACCAGAGTGGCTAAACAAAACAAAGCTAAAATAGAACCATGATTTTTTTTTGTTGAAGATTTGGCTCCTTTTTTGACACCAGAAGGTTAAAAAGCAGCCAAATTTGGCATCACTGTACGTACCCCACTGATATGCAAACTAGCATGTATTTTCGTGGGACCACTTCCATTTAAAGGGGTGGTTGTCCTTAAACTTTAACCCCTACTTTATGAGTACAGTAGAATGATTTGCTAAAACCGGATGTTTGAATTGCTCCATAGTTGGAGGTCAAATCTGTATTTGCTTACTAGGAGAAGAAAATTATTCTATTCAAAATAGAACATTTATTACGGTACCACTTCACTTTTTATACTTTTTGACGTGAATAATAAAATCATTATTGGAAATAGAGTTATTTCTTGAGGGTTGTAAAGTTAATTTAGAGTTTGGTTAAACAAATTCTGATAAAATTTTTGTTTGCTTTATTGGGTGAAAATTAACATTGAATCAATGGCATTTTATCAGATCAATGGCAAAATTTGCTATATTGGTGTTCATTTTAAGGCGAGTTGACTATTATGTTTAGTTGTTTTAAAGTTAACCGTATTCTCTCTTGTCAATAAAAATGTATTTGCCAAAATAGTTGAAATCAACGTATCGGACAGTAATATGCTGAATATCGATTACTGTAGAAGACACAACGATTGTTTTCTCTTATTACGTAGTGTAAATTTAAAATAACCGTTTTCAATTATGTAATGATTTGTTCAATTTTAATTAACGAAAGACATATTTACACACAAAAAATGTTTACTCTTTTGAATTGTTTGCATTTATTTTAAGGCATGTTTTAATTAATTAACTTTTAAAATTAGAGTTACGAATAAGAAAGAAGAAATGCTGTTTTCTTATTTTTACTTTTTAAGCAGCATATCTACAATTTGAAAAATATTTTAATGCATAAGTTTTTTTATGAAAAGGTTAACCGAGTTTCCGCAAATTACTTTATTATAAATCTGTATTAAAGGGTTGCTGCTTGATTTCGGAGTGCTTAAAGAAACGTGACATAATGTCAAAAGTAAAATGTTAATATTGTTATAATTAAAACGGATGTTAAGTTTTTCGAGAATGTGAGAATTTATACGAATAATCCATTAGTTTGACTAGTCCACAGTTTAATTAATTCAAACACAAGTATAGAAAATATCAAATTTTTGTATATTGTAGAAAGCGATAGATAATGTAGAAAACAGTTACTGTAATTATGTTTATTTCTAGTATAATAGTTATGTAATCGAGAATTGTTTGTGAACTTCACTTGTAATTCTTTTCTATAATTTCTGTAAAATGCATATTCGACGAATTTCTTAATTATAGATACATGATAATTAATAATTTAAAAATTAAGCTTTACGTAATAAAATTAAGTCAATAATGTAATTTTTTACTTTAGTAAATTTCGATGTAAATGATCTAATAAAATTTTCGTCTAAACATATACGAACTATCTTGTGTGGGAGTATATTAAATTCGCTTTAATATATCAGTTCTTGGATCATATATCACTTCAATGTGGGGGGCAAACAGTTTCTCGCAAAGTTGTCCGCGGTTGTCCGCAGGGCTCGGTATGTGGTCCCATTCTATGGAACGTTCTATTTAATCTCTTTTTTACTCAAGACTTCGGACAACATAACTTACATGATAGCTTACGCTATTTTTTGGTACTTTTTGGTGGTCAATCTCGTTCAGCACTTGAGCAGCACGGTTATACTATTCTTAATAACATTCTAACCTGGGGAAATCAACATAAACTGGATTTTAATCCTAACAAGACTAAGTGTATAGTATTCAATAAACCTGGCCATCAAAACCTTTACCTCCGTACTCCTTGCATTAAAATGGGTGGTCATACCATAAAAGTAGATAAAACTATTAAATATTTGGGCGTGATCTTGGACCACCGCCTCTTGTGGAATTCACATATTGAATACATAACTCAACGTACAGGGAAAATCTTTAACGCTTTTGCAAGTATTGCGAGAGGTCGTTGGGGACTTGCCACTGAGGCGATGGATGCAATTTATAATCAGATTTATATTCCAATCATTACTTATGCTTGTGGAATTTGGGGAGGTGATGTTTATAAGACTCATATAAAGCGTAAACTTATTTCGTCACAACGTAGAGCTCTTATTCAGATCACCAAGGCCTACAATACCACGCCCAATATCTCTATTCAAGTTCTGGCTAAGAAAGCCCCTATTGATCTTATCATCACCTCCTATTTTAAACAATGGCAAATAAAGCATGGCCTTGATATTTATACTAGCAACCAACAAATAAGTCACACCGACTTGGAACAAGAAATTTCTTTTGTCATTTAT
>NW_019385145.1:214997-221060 GCF_000671375.1 Centruroides sculpturatus | reverse complement strand
TGACGTTCGGTCTCTTTTATGAAAACTAAAATGAAATAAATTGAAAAGTTTTCTAAATATTTATAATCTTAATTTAATCGAGAAATTTTTGATCTGAAAATAATTTATATCCTGAAAAATTATTAGGTGCAGAAATTTCTTGCTTTAGATAAACTGAAGGAAAAAGTGGAAACACTTAAATAAATTGTAATGTAAAAATAAAGACCTTTTCAAAATAATTTCAGTGTTATATTATTTCAAATTGTAGTGTACCTGAATATTAAGACAAATAACCATCAAGAAAATAATTAATTCTAGTATTGTTAATAAAACTAATATTCGACAAATTATTTGTAATCTTAATTTATAAAATACTGTATCAGAAATTAGACCAACAATATGTCATGTTTTGAATAAAGTGAATGAAAAATCTGGAAAAGCTTAAATAAACTTATTTAATCACAATTGTCATGTTTTAATTTTCTTGGATCTATAAAATAATTCAGATAGAACATGATTATAATCAAAACAAAAATTAGTTCATAAAGTGAATTAGAAAATATAATTAATTTTTAAAAACATTTGATAATTAAACTTGTTGTTAAAATAAAATTAAGATTTGTGATCTGAAATAATTCCATTCAACGAATTTTTATTTGCAATTTTAATTTATTCGATAGTAATTTACTCAAAAAATTAATTTTGTGATCTGAAATAATTCCATTCAACAAATTTTTATTTGCAATTTACTCAAGAAATTAATTTTGTGATCAAAGCTGCCCAAACCACTACTACTTGCATTTATCTTTTGCATTGTTTTGTTTCTTTTTTACTTAGAAATGTACTCGATTTTTTACATTTCTTCAACTTCCGGAATTAAAATAAAAAAATTATCTACTTGCACCATTATTTCCTGTGTATTCTTATCATTGTTTGATCGTATAAAATAGAGGAAAATCGTATAAATTGTGTAAAATAAGAATAGACGTAATAGAATACAAGATGAATAAACTAAATAACGAATTCAACACAGAAATAAACTACCTTCATATAGTCATAAAACGAAGAAAAGAAATGCTAGAATTTAAATCATATAAAAAACAAGAAAGTCATAAAATACAATTCAAATACTCCACAATATATAAAGGAAAAACATATTTAGTATGGAATATATAAAATTCATAAGCCAAACAAGTACAATATATAACAAGTACNCCCAAACCACTACTATTTGCATTTATCTTTTGCATTGTTTTGTTTCTTTTTTACTTAGAAATGTACTCGATTTTTTACATTTCTTCAACTTCCGGAATTAAAATAAAAAAATTATCTATTTGCACCATTATTTCCTGTGTATTCTTACCATTGTTTGATCGTATAAAATAGAGGAAAATCGTATAAATCGTGTAAAATAAGAATAGACGTAATAGAACACAAGATAAATAAACTAAATAACGAATCCAACACAGAAATAAACTACCTTCATATAGTGATAAAACGAAGAAAAGAAATGCTAGAATTTAAATCATATAAAAAACAAGAAAGTCATAAAATACAATACTCCACAATATATAAAGGAAAAACATATTTAGTATGGAATATATAAAATTCATAAGCAAAACAAGTACAATATATAACAAGTACATAATAGAAATAAATAAATAAAAAAACTAAAAGCTAAATTTCAATTAAACGTTTACCCAAACAGAGTAATACAAAATTGGGAAAGTAAAATCAGCAACTAGAATGAGCAAGTCAAACCGAAAAACAAGAATATAGACATAAAATATATAGCTTTTCCTTAACTCAAAGGCTTCTTCGAAAAAATAACATGAATAAAATTCATGACAATTGATTAAAATTGTTATAATAAAGTTAATAATATCATCAACAGGAATAATAATGATAATAATAGTAATAATCATTAGAAAAATTAATTTACAGTATAAATGTTCTGTAAAGAAATGCTAATATGCCAACGAGATTAAACAGAATTTGATTAACACAGATGTCAAGATGTGCTGGAAGATGTTCTATGTTAAGCCAAGATACTTTTAGTGTAATAGTATTTTAATTGTTAATATATTTTAAACTATAATGATATTTTAACAGTAAAACAATTTTAACTGTAAATAAATAATTTTAAATGGAGTTTATACGTGTCAACACCACCTATAAAAAATTCTGGAGGTTATGGTATGTTGTAACCTATTATAATATAAACATTTTGTAATATGAGAAATTCATGATATGTTTTATTATGTAGCCGACAGATGAGGAAATGATAACTAGCATCACGTGCCGCAGCTCTTAGGAGGAATAAATGCAATTTTCCCAGTCGCTGGTCCAGTGAGAATTATAGCTTCAATTATATTGTCACGCGTAGCTGTAATTTGTAACCTGGTACCATTACAGAGATTAGTAGGTTGAACATTACGTAACAACATAATTGGAGAACCAACTTTTAATTTTAATTAATATGGTGAAAATCCAGATGGGCGGAGACCATTAACAAACTCTTGTGGATAATAGACTTCATCATCAATGCTTAAAACTGTATCAATCGATAGATAATCTCGGCTGTTACCATTCACTTTAGTCAATAAATTTCTGTCTCGATGAATATTATGATGAAACATTGAAAATTATAGAAATATTATTAAAGGTATTTTTTTTCATAAACTTAGTGTAAATATTTAATATATTAAATATTTCAGGTACTCGGGTTTTGTAAAAAAATCCGAGTTCGTTTTCTGCAGAAAAGAAAGGTTTTTCAACAGCAGGGACACCAGGATCGCCCGAGAAGGTGAAAAACTTAAAGGGATCTAAAGGACTCAATAACAAAACCCATCCAAAACTGCATAATTCCAACATCCAATTTTCTTGGTTTTCTTTTGTAAATTCATTTATGAAATATCCATTTTTTACTACGGCGACTGGACAGAAATCTACATAGGAATAAAAAAATGAAAAAATATTCTAATGAGAATTACTGAGTTAGAGTATCTCGGTCACACACGTGTCTGGAAACCTCCAACCCCCACTCGCCGTCACTTAACACGATGTTTATTTTAAATATGTAAGTAAAGTGCATGTCTGCTCAGAGAGCGCTAATGCACATAAGTGCATTCTGCATTTTACAGAGACTTTCTTAATAATTTATTCGAAAGATAAACATTAATTAACTATCTTGTTTGTCGAAAAATTAAAATACCAAAGACTTTCTGAAAATATCGCATCAAAATTCCATTTCACTTAAAGTAAAATAAAATTTTATTTATATAAGTAATGAATACATTTATAAATTATTTTAATATAGCATTTATATAAGTGACTACGCAGTAAAATTTTAATTCAAAGTAAGCATTTAGTCTGCTTTCTACACAGAAGTGTTTGATTTACTTTTAGTAAGAAGAGAACAACTGC
Organism: Centruroides sculpturatus; assembly: GCF_000671375.1. Taxonomy (NCBI): domain Eukaryota; kingdom Metazoa; phylum Arthropoda; class Arachnida; order Scorpiones; family Buthidae; genus Centruroides; species Centruroides sculpturatus. The sequence continues at coordinate 217,655 of NW_019385145.1, read as the reverse complement.
GAGTGATTGTTTTCAATTAAATTATATATTTTATTTTATCATCACTTATCTGAAAAATTATGATAAGAATCATCTCTAGCGTAAGTCCTGCGGTTGATAAACAGAAGGACGAAATATGTCTGCAGTGTTTTCTCTCTTCATTTACTTCAATTTCGATGGTCTACGGCTGGGAATTTTTTACTCCTTGCTACTGTAACTTAAACACTGACGGTCGCTTCCGCATACCTTTCAAATTTTACATCTCAATTATTGAATGCTTTTATTGGATACATTCCATTCTTCTTCTATGTATGACAATTCCATACGTATCGAATGCAACGCCTTGCTTTTCTTTGTTCTCGGTATTCGAGTATGACATATATGTGAGAGTATCTATTGCAAGTATTACATTGGCCGTGGCTGTAATATTCAGTATTATCAAAAGAGACAAACTGAATCCAAAAATACAATTAAAGAAGTCCTATCGTTTTCCGAAACATCAGTTATATGCTACTATCAATACTCTACAACTTTTCGCAATAATTATAACTCTTACTTTTACGATATTCTTTGAATGTATAATCGCTTTTCTATTTTATCCTGCTTTAGAAAAAGGAAAGACATTTAAATATGAACCGTTTATCTGCTGCATTGAAGTTGTTCTCTTTGGCAGTTTACTCAGTGGTGCCGTAGTTTACATCGTTTTCTTTCTCGTGCTGATTAACCTTAGTTTAATGAAGGCATTTGCAAAAGTATCAGAAAATTTGTATCTGCTGAAAAAGAACATTCCAAATTTGAAAACTCAACTGAATGAAATTATAGAGCAACACGATGAACTTTGGAATTTTACCAATCAACTCAACGGATCATTCAATTACGTATTAACAATACTGTACGGTACTTTGTTAATGGAAACGAGTCTAATGTACTTCATTTTCAACTTTTCTAAACTAAAATTCGTGTTGAAAGTTTACTTTTCTTTGCTCTGCGCTGCTCTCACTGTTGTGTGTATTTTAATCGGATTCTCGTTATCCGCCTTCACATCTGCCGTAATGTATTTTTATCGAAAATTTCAAACTTTACTACATATGCAAATTTTTTAAAATGCATTATATTTCTTTTTTCAGATGCAAACGTCCTTTCAAGAGATCAGAAGATTTGCTGACTGCGATCTCGGATTGGAGCAAAAATTACAGGTTTGATATGTTAAAAACATATTTTTATGTAGTAAATCGTTTGTTAACTTATCGTGTAATTATAATACAATAATAAAACTTAATAACTTTCTAGATTTTGAATTTCATGAAAAGGTTCGGTAAAGAATCACTGTGTCTGTCGTGCAAAAATTACTTTAAGATTACAAAAATGTTTCCAATAAAGGTAATATTATTAAAAAATTTTTTTAAATTTCAATATTGATACATTAATTGAATTTTTCATTTAAACATTTCAGATGGGAAATTCTCTACATTCCATATTTTCTGGTCTTTTAAATATAAAGAATGCTTCAAAACGTAAAACTTAATAACACCGTAGTAGATTTTTATTTTTAAAGACGATTCTAAATGACAATTATTTGTTAAACCGCCATTTAGCAATGACTAAAATTGATTACATTTCAAAAATAATTTGTTTTACACGTGCATTGTCGAGTTTTATTCTCTTCTTCACCTGTCATTTAATGATGATTCACGCAATGTAGAAAATTAGAAGATTTCACGCCGTGATGAAATATATAATTAATTTTAAGGTCAGCACCCGAATATTGAGTAGAAACTTACAAAAATACATCGTAACAAACTTGTGGATTTATCTATATATATATAATTGGACGTGTTTGTGCCTATACGTCATTCTGCAGCCAAAACTACACATCGCACATCATTGGTGATTGTGTGTGGTAGTAGTTCCAAGTCTCCCATCGTGCACTATGGTGGTTGCGTCTCGATAGCTATAAGGGTGTGAGAGATATGGGATTTGAAAGTGGTTGACTTCGAAAATATGTGACGCTTCAATGAGAATGTTCTAGTTTTTTCTAGAAAATTTCATAACGTAAAGGTGAAATTTGGTACACCGTTAGAATACATCATGGAAACACTCACTACGAATGAATTTTTGAGGTTCCACCGCGGGGGAGAACATTAAGGCTTAACCTGAAGAACGGATACTACTGTACTATTTTAGATGCGATTTTTTGTTTTTAATTACGTTTAGTTTTCATCGAGTATTTAAATTTATTAAATTAATCAAATTTAAACATTGTTATAAATATTTCTTATATATTTCGATTTTTTAACCAAATGTTCGAATTGTTTCAAATTCGAATTTCTTTTTGCATATTGGTTCGATTATAGAACGATTGTAAACGTTTCAGAGAATTGGTCAAATTAAAAACATTTCGTTTGATTCTCGGCAATTCTCATCATTCTCGGCGGTAGGTGTTCAATAACAATTATTATGGTTGTTGAAATATTAAATGTAAATAGGGTTTGCTTGCAAAATCCGCACGAGCGAAGCTGCGGGTAGCATCTAGTAGATGTACAATACTCAACGGTAAAGACATGCAATTATTGTACGATTTAATAATGTAATGATCTATGATGAACAATGTGAAATAGACTGCGAAATAAGTTGATATTAAAATACGCTGTTGCAAATTATAATTTATCAAAAGGTAGT
>NW_019385145.1:186988-214132 GCF_000671375.1 Centruroides sculpturatus | reverse complement strand
GCAGCGGCGGCCTTATCCATTGCGAGGCTCTGGGCGGCAGATCTTTGCGAGGCCCTTGTCCTTTGTGCAAAGTATGTGAATTGAAATAGTAGGCACTTATTAATATTAATATATACTGTACTATAAATTAAATTTATTTTATTGTTATAACTAATAGCCAAGGATAAAATAAAAAGTTTTAAATATCAACTTTTTTCTACTTGGTTGTTGCGCGAGGCCCCTCCAAGAGCGAGGCCCCGGGCGATTGCCCTGCTCGCCACCCCCTAAGGCCGCCACTGCTAAACATATACAAACTAAGTTGTGTGGGAGTATATTAAATTCGCTTTATTTATATAAGTTCTTGGATTTCTGGATGATCAATAAAATTCTATATTCGTATATTGGATCATAACATTATAAATTTGGATATATAATGAGGTAAACATACTTCATTATGAACCTACTCAGTTTTTGTTACGAATTTCGAATAAAATTATATAATAGTTAATTAGAAGAAATGCTTTTTTATAGTTTATGAACGTTATGATTATAAAAGTTATTTTAATTGTAATACAGAACGAAAAATAGTAACTTTACTTTTTTCTTCCGACTCACAAACCCTTCTTTTATATACAATGAGTGCGAACAGTGTAGCTTGGGCCAGACATATCTAGGACAAAAACTGTATGACGAACATCTGAGGTGCTTATTTGAATGCGATTCCGGATTCAATTTCATTATTTAGGCTTACCCATTAGCGGCATTACAAATGATTAAATTATCACCATCGTTTCATCATCGAGTTTGTCGCTTAACATATAAACCAAAATGTGATCCCAAAGTATTGTTGCCAATTTTAAGACTGCTCTGACATATTTTATTTTACAGCAGTGTCTAGTAGTCGTTTGATTTCAGTCGCTGAATTAATCGTTGCACGTGATTGTTGAAAACGTGCCTTAAGTTTACTGTTAATAATCTCCGTTGATTTTAATATCTATCTTGCAGTATCATCCATGTTTCTGTATAATTACCATCAGTGACTTTAATGGAGTGTAGATGTTCAGCTTCTTTCTTCAAAACTCATTAAGGTAATGGAGTTTGTTAATTATAGTTGCATTGTTACGCACAATTGCTGAAATAAGTCTTTGAACTCGATCCATTCTATGTAATCTCCGTCAATTGTTGGTAGTTCGATTTTTGGAAATTTTATCTATTTATCGAATAAAACACCTTGCAATGCTTGGTATTCGTTTATGGACAACGATAACTTTGTCAAACTGGCCGTTTCAATTTTCACATTTTCATTCGCTCTAATATTTAGTATTTTAAAAAGAGTTAAACTAAATTCAAAAGTACAATTAAGAAACTCGGTGTTTCCCGGAAATAAACTCCTCGCTGTTATAAATTCTGCAGAAATTATTGTTGCAATTTCGATTGTAATTTTAATATTTTGGGACCAAGTTTTGAACGTGTTTTACATTTATCCCGCAATAGAAAGAGAAAAAATGTTCAAATACGAAGCTCTTTTCTGCACCGTTGAACTCGGAATCTGGATGACATTTCTCTCCGGTAGTCTCGCGTATCTTAATGTTTACTTTGTCGTCATTGTGATTACGTTAATGGGATCCTTCAAGAGATTATCGGAAGATTTGTATCAATTGAGAAAGTATAATCCGAATTTGAAGTCGGAATTGGAAGAAATTATGGCGCAACACCACGAACTTTGGACTTTCACCGACCAACTCAACGGTCCATTTAATTACGTTATAACAACAATGTACGGATGTATACTGATGGAAACGAGCCTGCTTTATTTCATTTTCGTGTTTTCGAAAACAGAATTTATTTTTAAAGTTTACATCTGCATTATTTGTGTCATAGCGACTTTAATGTGTATTTTAATAGGAGTATTTGCATCTGCTTTCACGTCCAGCGTAAAGTACTTAATCGAGAGTACGCATTTGTTTCGTCGTCAAATTGCATTAAATGTGTTATTTTCTTTTTCAGATGCAGACGTCTTTCCAAGATATTAGAAGATTCGCTGATTGCGATCTCGAATTAGAACAGAAATTAAAAGTCAGATACTTTAATTGTACGGTACAGGAACAAATATCTGGCAACCCGAGACTGGAATGGATCCGATAAAAGACACTTCCAGTCTTTAGGAACAATGCAATTGGCGAAGTTGGTGTAAAAAATACAGCTGTGTTACAGCGTGCCAAATTTCGGAATATCCGGTTTGAAAAATGTTTTCAAAATAGATATTTGGTTCGGTACTATATTAAACTGTTGGTTTATTTATTTATTTCATTGTTGTATAATTAACATATAATATTATTAATAATTGATCAAACAGATTCTGAATTTTATGAAGAGATTTGGTAAAGAATCTTTGTGTTTGACTGTTAGAGATTACTTCAAAGTGACCAAAAAATTTCCCATAAAAGTGAGTTCTACCAGTTCATTTACTTTTATTATTTATATAATTGCAATACTTCTAAAAGTGTTTGCTTTATTTCAGATGGGAAGTTCTCTTCATTCTATATTTTATGGTATTCTAAATTTAAACAAATACCTAATTGAGAAAATTTAATGTTTTAGAAAAGAATTTTAGTATTCATTATGAACACATAAATTTAAATTTATTGTTCTGTAACACTTTTTAATTAATTACTGCCTTATTAATGGATTATATTAAGCAGAACTTTCCATTTTTTTGAAAATATGTGGGACATGACAAGAGAAATGTCGTGACTAAGCGAGAATTTTGGAAATCAAAATACAGGCTAATATATTCGAGGTCAAAATTCGCCACGTAAAGCCTACGGGTCGATTGTCGGTTGTAAGTTTAAAGCCACTATACGACCAGTAAAAGTGAGTTATTGCAAATATAGTTTGCTCTCTTTCGGAAGAAGAAAATCAATTTTTTCAGTTTCAACAAGTTCAAATAACTGAAACTTCCAATTAGATACATTTCTAGAGGACCGAATCGTTTTCATAATGTTGTGGAAAATTAGATCAATTCTAGGGAAGAATATGGAACAAAAATTCATCTGGATGACCCGCTGCACTGAATTCCCTTTGAAAATAGTAATTTTCGAGATACATAGAAATTCTATAAAGAGTCTCGNTTTTCACATTTTCATTCGCTCTAATATTTAGTATTTTAAAAAGAGTTAAACTAAATTCAAGAATACAATTAAGAAACTCGGTGTTTCCCGGAAATAAACTCCTCGCTGTTATAAATTCTGCAGAAATTATTGTCGCAATTTCGATTGTAATTTTAATATTTTGGGACCAAGTTTTGAACGTGTTTTACATTTATCCCGCAATAGAAAGAGAAAAAGTGTTCAAATACGAAGCTCTTTTCTGCACCGTTGAACTCGGAATCTGGATGACATTTCTCTCCGGTAGTCTCGCGTATCTTAATGTTTACTTTGTGGTCATTGTGATTACGTTAATGGGATCCTTCAAGAGATTATCGAAAGATTTGTATCAATTGAGAAAGTATAATCCGAATTTGAAGTCGGAATTGGAAGAAATTATGGCGCAACACCACGAACTTTAGACTTTCACCGATCAACTCAACGGTCCATTTAATTACGTTATAACAACAATGTACGGATGTATACTGATGGATACGAGCCTGCTTTATTTCATTTTCGTGTTTTCGAAAACAGAATTTATTTTTAAAGTTTACATCTGCATTATTTGTGTCATAGCGACTTTAATGTGTATTTTAATAGGAGTATTTGCATCTGCTTTCACGTCCAGCGTAATGTACTTAATCGAGAGTACGCATTCGTTTCGTCGTCAAATTGCATTAAATGTGTTATTTTCTTTTTCAGATGCAGACGTCTTTCCAAGATATTAGAAGATTCGCTGATTGCGATCTCGAATTAGAACAGAAATTAAAAGTCAGATACTTTAATTGTACGGTACAGGAACAAATATCTGGCAACCCGAGACTGGAATGGATCCGATTTGAGACACTTCCAGTCTTTAGGAACAATGCAATTGGCGAAGTTGGTGTAAAAAATAGAGCTGTGTTACAGCGTGCCAAATTTCGGAATATCCGGTTTGAAAAATGTTTTCAAAATAGATATTTGGTTCGGTACTATATTAAACTGTTGGTTTATTTATTTATTTCATTGTTGTATAATTAACATATAATATTATTAATAATTGATCAANTTAAGTGTCATAAATAAAAATTTAAATGTTCTCTTAATATTTGTAGTATCTTAATTTGATTTCAAAATATTTGACAGTTACTGTATAATAAATAAATAAATTATTAATTTCAGTTAACGTTCGTTGTTAACTTAGAGCGTTTTGCTTGTGATTTTAAAAATGTAATTTGTATTTATATTTCATTTCCTTGATGATAACCTGTAGACATTGCTTGACATTTATAACATTTGCAGACTGAACAGTCATTAGGGAAACTGCAATTGGTCTCGTAAGAAATCGAAATAAGAAGATGGAAATGCATCTGTATTACAGCATGTCTAATTTGAAAATATCCGGTTTCAAAAATGTTTTCAAAACAGATATTTGGTTCTGTACTATATTAAACTGTTGGTTTATTTATTTATTTCATTGTTGTATAATTAACATATAATATTATTAATAATTGATCAAACAGATTCTGAATTTTATGAAGAGATTTGGTAAAGAATCTTTGTGTTTGACTGTTAGAGATTACTTCAAAGTGACTAAAAAGTTTCCCATAAAAGTGAGTTATACCAATTAATTTACTTCTATTATTTCTATAGTTGTCCTACTTCTAAAAGCGTNAGATACATAGAAATTCTATAAAGAGTCTCGAAGAAATTGCATATCATCTAGCCATTAGTCAAACGTGTCAAAACCAACAGTATACAGAGTTACCAAATCACCTACAAAATAGAAAAATGAAGCAAATTTTTAAATTCTAATTATAAGCGTTTGACACGAGAAGAACTAATTAGTATTAGTAAAGTAAATTAGTAAAGAAAGTATGTAAACAAAGTAAGAATTTTGGGTGACATAACACCAAAGAGCAAGTCCTCAATTGTATATGGTGATACGTGAAAAACAAGAGAACATCTTCGCTAGTCTATTGAATGCTTGATAGACATCTTCGCTCTTTAAAAAGTCAGAAGGAACACAAGGCCAGATAATATTTCTTTCCTCGAGCAGGAAAATAAGTTCCAGTCTTTCTTGTTTCACGGCTACACAGTCGTAAATGTAATGTAGGGCATCATCTTTTACTTGACACACCGGGCATAGGCGAGATTCCCTATTCGTAAATTTGCATAAGTAGCTTGCAAACTTTCTATGGTTAGTGAGCAGTTGCGTAGTGTAAAAGTTTGCAGAGAACCATTGTAGATAATAAAAATAATTTATATTAGGAATGAACTGAAAAATGTGGCAATTATGGTAAGAACTCCATCTATTTTGCCAGTGGTTTATGATGTCTTTCCATAGCATCTGCCGAACAGTGTGCTTGCTATATCTATCGTATATTATTCGAACTATATTATCCTCGGCGGCTAGTTTCGCACGGATATCTGCTCTTTCATTCCCTGACTCTCCTTGATGAGCGTGAATCCAAGTGATCGCAAATGTGCGATCAGAGACTCTAATGTGATAATTGATCTCAGCTACAATACGATGCGACCCGATATTTTTAACACTTAAACCGTAATTCGTGGTAATATTAATTTCGGTCATGCAATTTGTATTTACTTTCTTTTTGCAATCACTTTTTTTTCTTAAACCAATTTTTTGTATTAACAATTTTTTGTATTTTGTATGTTACTTTTTAAACTCTATTGTATTAAGAATATTTTTACCTATGTATAAAAGTAGGCCTCCTACAACGCGGTATCTTTACAACGCGTTTTCGCTCCAACGCGGTTGGAAAAATGCGGAAATTTTCTTACAACACAGTACTTTTACAACGCGGTTTACGGTATTTACAAACGAACTATCTTCACACAACAGAAAAATCGCAACGAATCACGTAATATGAGCCACTGTTGGGCATACTGAGCTAAAAGTTTTTGAAAACAGTTTTTGTGGACGTTGGCATGTTATTTACCTTGAAAGTTTTAGGGAAAGACCGGTTTCTAGACAGATGTGCATCAGTTACCTTAAACACTCAAATATATCACTAAATTTTCGATTATTTATACGCTTTCAATAAGTGGGGATCACAGAAATGGTCCAAAATACAGTATAAAGTTCTATTGGGTGTATATTTTTAACAACATAGTAAAGAAAAGTTATTTTTGCCATTTTTACTGTCCACAAAACTGATTGAAAAAACTTTAGCCATAACAATGCCGAATGAAAAGAAAGGACCGTCGTTAAAAAGGAAATTTATAACTCTTCAAACAAAGATAGAAATTTTGGATCGAATTAAATATCAAGAGCGGCTAGCTGATATCGGTAGGCATTTTAATCTAAATGAGTCGACGATTCGGTCGAGAGAAAAAAATTAGAAATTTGGTCGCATCCAGATCATCTATTCTTGCGAAAAATGTTGCTCGTGGAAGAGCACCTATAATGGAAAAAATGGAACAAGCTGTAATATTATGGATAGAAGATATGAACAAGAAACGGTTCCCTTTAAATAAAACTGCACTTAAACACTTAAAGCCTTAAAAATATTTGATTATTTAAAACAAATGGGACAGTCGTCGGCTGATGAAACCAGTGTTAAATTCGTGGCTAGCAATGGCTGGTTTGAAAAATTCAAAAAACACCATTCAAACGCCAAGGTTTTCTCTTTTAGAACCGAATACCAGTTTTGTATTAAGTTGGTGTCTCCTATAACGGATTTCCCACAATACGGCATTTTCAAGGAACGTATCTACCGCGTTGTAGGAGGTTTACCTGTACTAATGATAAACAGAAATTACACACACTTTTTTAAAACACTATTTAAATTGTAAATAATTTTATTTTCACGTTTCTTATTGTTATGTTTTAAAAGAATTAAAGCATACTAGATTACTTAAAATTAGCTACAATACATTTTTTAATGATTCAAAATGTCTTCAGTAAAAATGAACTAAAGCATATTTTAGGATACACCACATATTCTTTTTGGACCAGGCCTAACTTATACTTTGGTTTTATCTTTTGCATTGTTTTGTCTTTTTACTTAGCAGTGTATTCGATTTTTTGCATTTTTTTTCAACTTCGGGAATTAGAATGAAAAATTATCTACTTGCACCATCGTTTCCGCTGTATTCTTACCATTCTTTGATCGTATAAAATAGAGAAAAATCGTATAAATCGTGTAAAATAAGAATAGAGGAAATAGAATACAAGATAAATAAACTAAATAATGAAATTAAATTTAAGATAGAAAACGAAACCAGCACAGAAATAAACTACCTCGATATAGTAATAAAACGAAGAAAAGAAATGCTAGAATTTAAATCATATGAAAAACCAAGAAAGTCGTAAACTACAATTCAAATAGTCCACAATATATAAATAAAAACATATTCAGTATGGGGTATAAAAAATTTATAAGTCAAACAAGTACAATACCTAACAGAAATAAATATATCAAAAAATTAGAAAAGATATAGCTCACAACGAATACCATGAGAGACTTTTTCCGAGTGCCTTTTGAAGCTGTGCCACTTTCCATGTGTTTTGTTAAGTCGTCGTTCCCTTTAAGATTTTCACCTTCTCGGGCGATCCTGGTGTCGCACGCTGTTGAAAAACTCCACTTTTCTGCAGATTAACGCTTAAACCGTACTTCGTGGCAATATTGAATTCGGTATTTAGTGTCTTCCTGCACTCACTTCTTTTCCTTTTTAACCAATTTTTTGTATTCACTAGAGTATTAAGAATATTTTTCACCATGTATACTAACGATAAACAGAAATTACTCACTCATCTTTAAATGACTATATAAATTTTAAATAATGTTAATTTTATTATCACGTGTTATGGTTATGTTTTAAAAGAATTTAAGCATACTAGATTACTAAAAATTAGCTACAATACATGTTTTAATGATACAAAATGACATCAGTAAAAAATGAACTAAAGCATATTTTAGGATCTTTTTGGACCAGGCCTAACGCATGCTTTGCATTTATCTTTTGCATTGTTTTGTTTCTTTTTCACTTAGCAATTTACTCGATTTTTTGCATTTCTTCAACTTCAGGAATTAGAATGAAAAAATTATCTACTTGCACCATCGTTTTCACTGTATTCTTACCATTGTTTGATCGTATAAAATAGAGGAAAATCGTATAAAATAAGAATAGAGGAAATAGAATACAAGATAAAAACACTAAATAATGAAATTAAATTTAAGATAGAAAACGAAACCAACACAGAAATAAACTACCTCGATATTGTGATAAAACGAAGAATAGAGCACAACGAATGCAGTCTAGTCAATACCATTCACCTGTAAGAACCCAAATAACTACATAGGAGAAACTAAAACAGAAGTAGAAACACGTCTAAAAGAACATATCGCCGATCTGAAACATAGATAAATTCGGTTTATTACGAGCATTGTGCAATAAACAATTGAAATATAAAAAAATGAAGTGAGAATTTTACAGAAAGAAACAAATTAGTACAAAAGAAAATTTAATATCTATCATGCCCTGCCGCAGCTCTTTGGCGGAATAAATGCAATTTTCCCAGTCGCTGGTCAAGTGAGAATTATAGCTTTAATTGTATTGTCACGCGTAGCTGTAATTTGTAACCTGGTACCATTACAGAGAGTGGGATGTTGAACATTACCTAACAACATAATTGGAGAACCAATTTGTTATTTTAATTTATGTGGAAAGAATCCAGATTAGCTGAGACCATTAAAAATCTCTTGTGGATAATAGACTTCATCATCAGTGTTTAAAACTGCATCAATCGATAGATAATCCCGGCTGTTACCATTCATTTTTGCAAGAATAATGTTATTTATTTCTTATGCCGTTATATTTCTAGGAGAAATTATGACTTTTTCACACAACCAAAGATATCGTACAATAAAATCTTCTGTATTGTGACAGAGGATAGATTTATTTGAAAAACTTACTTCTAGTTTTTGCCATTTGGCGAAATTGTAGCGGTTTAAAACAAAACCTGTAATTGAATAGGGAAAACGTTATATACGCTTAATTTTGTATTACGTGTTGAATACGAGAATCATCTATGTTCGATGATGGATTGTCGGATCGAGCATTTACTTCGAAATATTTGCGATATTTCGTGTAATGTAGTCGAGGCAAGCTGTTTTCTACATTAGTTTGCATAACATTATATCACTTTGTTTGTTCTTTCAGAGCGAGATCGCAGTAACGAAAATTTCAGCAAAATTTTTTTCACAGAAATGCATACTCAATTCTGCGAATACCATAAATACGAAATGCGACAACATATATCTGTTACAAGTTGCCCCTTCAGGGGTTCTGAGCAAACTCCAGTTTTATTGTCACGATTCTGTATTTCCATGTACATTTATTTCATAATTTATTTAAAGCAGTTCATCATTAATATTCCTTCAGTTAATAAATTTCTGTCTCAATGAATATTATGATGATACATTGAAAATTATAGAAAGATTATTAAAGGTATTTTTTTCATAAACTTAGTGTAAATATTTAATATATTAAATATTTCAGGTACAGGTGTTTTGTAAAAAAATCCGAGTTCGTTTTCTGCAGAAAAGAGGAGTTTTTCAACAGCGTGCGACACCAGGATCGCCCGAGAAAATGAAAATCTTAAAGAAGTCTAAAGGACGACTCAATAACAGAACACATCTGCAAAGTGGCACAGCTTCAAAAGGCACTTGAAAAAAGTCCCGCATCGGAAACTGCATAATTCTAGCACCCGCGGCTTGTTTTCTTGGCTTTCCTTTGTAAATTCATTAATGAAATATCCATTTTTTACTACGGCGACTGGACAGAAATCTACATACGAATAAACGAATAAAAAACATTCGAAAGAGAGTTAGAGTATCTGGGTCATACACGTGTCTGGAAACCTCCACCGCCCACTCGCTCGCCATCACTTAACACAATGTTTATTTTAAACATGCTAGTAAATTGCGTGTCTGCGCAGAAAACGCTAACGTGCATAAGTGCATTCTGCACTTTATAGAGACTTTCTTAATAATTTATTAGATAGATAAACATTAATTAACTTTCTTGTTTGTCGAAAAATTAAAATTCCAACGAGTTTCTGGAGCTATCGCATCAAAATTCCATTTCACTTATAGTAAAATGAAATTTTATTTATATAAGTAATCAATACATTTATAAATTATATTAATATAACATTTATATAAGTGACTACGCAGTAAAATTTTAATTCAAAGATAGCATTCAGTCTGCTTTCTACACAGAAGTGTTGGATTTACTTTTACGTAAGAAGAGAACAACTGCGAGTGATTGGTTTTAAATTAAATTGTATATTTTATTTTACCATCACTTAATTCAGTTATTTGAAAAATTATGTTAAGAATCATCTCTAGCGTAAGTACTGCAGTTGATAATCAAAAGGACGAGATATGTCTGCGGTGTTTTCTCTCTTCAGTTACTTCAATTTCGTTGGTCTATGGCTGGGAATTTTTTACTCCTTGCACCTGTAACTTAAACACTGACGGTCGCTTCCGCATACCTTTCAAATTTTACATCTCATTAATTGAATGCGTTTATTGGATGCATTCCATTCTTCTTCTATGTATGACAATTCCATACGTATCGGATTTAACGCCTTGCTTTTCTTGGTTTTCGATATACGATTATGACATATATGTGAGAGTATCTGTTGCGAGTATTACTTTGGCCGTGGCTGCAATATTCAGTATTGTCAGAAGAGTCAAACTGAATCCGAAAATACAATTAAAAAAGTCGTATCGTTTTCCAAAACGTCAGTTATATGCTACTATCAATACTCTACAACTTTTCGCAATAATTACAACTTTTACTTTTACGATATTCTTTGAATGTATAATCGCGTTTTTATTTTATCCTGCTTTAGAAAAAGGAAAGACATTTAAATATGAACCGTTTTTCTGTTTAATTGAAGTTGGTCTCTTTGGCACTTTACTCGCTGGTGCTGCAGTATACATCGTTCTGTTCCTCGTTCTGCTTTTCGTTAGTTTAATGAAGGCATTTGTACAACTATCAGAAAATTTGTATCTGCTGAAAAAGAACATTCCAAATTTGAAATCTCAACTGAATGAAATTATAGCGCAACACGATGAACTTTGGAATTTTACCAATCAACTGAACGAATCATTCAATTACGTAATAACAATATTGTACGCTGTTTTGTTAATGGAAACGAGTCTAATGTACTTCATTTTCAACTTTTCAAACTAAAATTCGTGTTGAAAGTTTTCTTTTCTTTAATCTGCGCTACTCTTACTTTTGTCTGTATTTTAATCGGATTCTTGTTTTCTTCCTTCACATCTGCTGTAATCTATTTTTATCGAAAAATTCAAGATTTACTACATTTGCAGATTTTTTAAAATGCGTCATATTTCTTATTTCAAATGCAAACGTCTTTTCAAGACATCGGAAGATTTGCTGAATGCGATCTCGGATTGGAACAGAAATTACAGGTTTGATATGTTAAAAACATATCTTTATCTAGTAAATCGTATATTACGTTTTCGTGTATTTATAATACTATAATAAAACTTAATAACTTTCTAGATTTTGAATTTCATGAAAAGGTTCGGTAAAGAATCACTGTGTCTGTCGTGCAAAAATTACTTTAAGATTACAAAAATGTTTCCAATAAAGGTTTGATATGTTAAAAACATATTTTTATGTAGTAAATCGTTTGTTAACTTATCGTGTAATTATAATACTATAATAAAACTTAATAACTTTCTAGATTTTGAATTTCATGAAAAGGTTCGGTAAAGAATCTCTGTGTCTGTCGTGCAAAAATTACTTTAAGATTACAAAAATGTTTGCAATAAAGGTAATCTTATCAAAATAATTTGTAATTTCGATATTGATACATTAATTGAATGCCTTATTTATACATTTCAGATGGGAAATTCTCTACATTCCATATTTTCTGGTCTTTTAAATATAAAGAATGCTTCGAAACGTAAAACTTAATAACACCGCAGTAGATTCTTATTTTGAAAGACGATTCTAAATGACAATTATTTGTTAAACTCAGGGATGTGGATTCGGAGTTGTGGAGTTTTGGTGTTTTAGTCGGAGTCGGAGTCGAATTGGTAAGGAAAAGTCGTAGTCGGAGTCGGTAGATTTTTACGCTACTCCACAGCCCTGGTTAAACTACCACGTAGCAATCACTAAAATTTATTACATTTCACAAGTTATTTGTTCCAAACGTCCGATGTTGAGTTTTATTCACCTGTCATTTAATGATGATTCGCGCAATGTAGAAAATTAAGAGATTTAGCGCCGTGATGAAAAATAAAATTAATTTCATGGCCAGCACCCGAATAATGAGCAAGAAACTTGCAAAAATACATAGTAACGCACATGTAGATTTATCGATGTATAATACAATATGTAAAGACATATAATGATTGTACGATTTAATAATGTAATGATCTATGATGAATAATGTGAAATAGACTGCGAAGTAATTTAATATTAAAATACACTGTTGTAAATTATAATTTATCAAAAGGCATTTTATTATATAATATATTAATCGTAAATGTCAAAACCGCATTTATTGTAACCGTATTCTCTCTTTTAAATAAAAATATATCGGTCAAAATGGTTGACATCAGTGCATCGGACAGTAATATGCTGAATATCGTTTGAGATGAAAGACACAACGATTGTTTTCTGTTATTACGTATTTTAAATTTAAGATAATTGTTTCAGTTATGTAATGATTAATGTTGCAACGAATAGTATATTCGGTGTCAGGCCGAATACCGAATATTCGGCCAGGAGCGTGGCCGAATAGCCGAATATTCGGCCAAACTATTCGGCTCGATTAACGCACGTACGAAAATTGGCGCGCAAAGCGCATTATGGCAACGACCTGCTCGCTATTGGCCCGCTGTCACTACGCTTCGTCAGTCGCGTTAATTCTTGACAGTTGTGGCGGACAAACAAGGGCCTCATTGCAGTATGTGATAAATGATGATATCAAATGTGGATAACAATGAAATGACCTACACCTGTAAATAACGGAAAAAGAAGAGAGAAGGTCCGCGAAGTGAAAATGTGAAAATAAATATGAAATTGAGTTGATAACATAATCGAACAAGTCGTGGCAGCTTATTGGCGCGAAATTCGCGGGCGTCAATGTCAAACAATTGATGTCATAGTTTTCGGAAAGCTAAATGCTTGTAATGAAAGAAACTTAGCGTGCACCAGCAAAAGCCTGGGGCCGTTCGGGCTACCAAGCTGTCTCGAATCTGTAAAATCATAACTGTGACTTATACCGTCATCTTATCTGTCTCTTTTCTGAGTTATCACCACGCTATGGTTCACGTAATTGTAAAATTGAAAATCTACGACGGAAAAGTGATGAATCGTAAATATTGTGAGCACGTATTATAATGTATACATACGTGGACTAGAACGATAGAGGGAAAAAAAGGGAAGAGTGCTTAAAATGAAGGATAGGCAGGGTCAGACCTCAGATGTGCTACGATTCTCGAACAAATAGGTGTGTACGTCTGCTGATCTTTGTAATTAAAAATTGCGAATACATGTGACTAATATTATTTTTTTTTTTTATTTTGTGCATGTTATAAGTTATAAATAAATATAAACAAACAACACTATCCGAATAATATTAAATCTAAATATTAAAATAATTAATTTACTGTGTTTTTCTTATTTCTTACTCCTGTTTTTAGGTATCCGGTATTCGGCCGAATATCGAAAAATAAGCCGAATAGAACGAATACCGAATAGTAACCGAATATTCGTTACATCACTAGTAATGATTTGTTAATATATATTTAACGAAAGACATAATTACAAACACATAAATGTTTTTGGTTTTTGAATTGTTTGCAGTCATTTCAAGGAATGTTTTAATCGCTTTAGTTTCCAGCAATTTTTGATATTAATGTAATTAAACATAAAAAATACTTAAAACTGAAAAAAACGAAAGAAACGCGTTAATTTTGAAAAAAAAGCTTCAAAGTTTAACTTCCTTTGTCTCGCCTTTCTGTGAAATTTGGAACCATTGTTTACACCATTGAAACCATTGAAACCATGGTTTAAACTATTGAAAGTCATTGTTTACACAGCTGGTATCAGATTTTCTGGGACATTCTCATAGACGCCTCGGGAGGACAATGGTTTAAAGTAGGGTGAATATTAGCTGGCCGTATATTTTTAAATACAGTAGAGCGTCGATTTTCCGAATCAATTGGGGACTGTGGTTGTCCGGATGACTGATATTTCGGATAACTGATTTACGTACGAAAAAATAGTTTAACGTATCCGATGTCGAAATTTTTATCCGTTGCGTGTCGCTTCGCGTTGAATTTTCGTCGATATTAAGCCTAACAAAGACTATTGTATCGATAAAAATTATTTTTTTATTTTGTACAAACAAAATAAATATATTGAAAAATATAAAAATAATAAAAAATTATACTTCAGATGTTAATTTAGTATCAAAAACGTAAAATATTTGAGTAGCCCAAGACATAGCCAAAGATTGAAGCGCCACAGCACTGGCGAAAATTTAAATTTGCCGACTGGAATTCTTTCGGATGATTGACGTTTCGGATGATTGACTTTCGGAAAATCGACGCTCTACTGTATTTTTAAAAAATTCAAATTTTTATTGCAATTTTCGATCCCCCGACTGAATTAAACGTATATATAATAAAATCTATTAATTTAAAAGAATAAAAAACTATTGGAGGTCGTTTTCGATATCAGAAAGTAGCTTTAAATAACTTTATCGAAGTAAAATCCGTGCACTACAAATTTAGAACAATGAATGAAATTTGATATCAAAATCACATTAAAAAAACAATTAAGCGTTAATCGTGCGTCATTAAAGGTAAATTAAAATTGCGATAATATTTTTTGCGCTGAAAAAAATTTTGAAAATATTTGGAGACTTAAAAAACATTTCAAAAATCAAAAAACATTGAAGGGGGGCAGAAACGACCGGGTTTTCTGTAACGCTACGTAACCTGCCCGAGTTAACTCGGGCGTAGAACTAAAGGGTAATTAATTAACTACTTATAATAGAGTTACGAATAAGAAAGAAGGAACGTTGTTTTCTTATTTTTACTTTGTAAAAAACACAAATTAAAAATATATCTTTTCTCAAATTGTAATTGTAATTTTCTTTATAAAGAGGTAAACGGAGATCCTGCGAGTTACTTTATTATGAATCTGTATTAATGAGTTGCTGCTTGATTTCGGAATGCTTAAAGAAACGTGACATAATGTCAAAAGTAAAATGTTAATATTGTTATAATTAAAACGGATGTTAAGTTTTTCGAGAATGTGAGAATTTATACGAATAATCCATTAGTTTGACTAGTCCACAGTTTAATTAATTCAAACACAAGTATAGAAAATATCAAATTTTTGTATATTGTAGAAAGCGATAGATAATGTAGAAAACAGTTACTGTAATTATGTTTATTTCTAGTATAATAGTTATGTAATCGAGAATTGTTTGTGAACTTCACTTGTAATTCTTTTCTATAATTTCTGTAAAATGCATATTCGACGAATTTCTTAATTATAGATACATGATAATTAATAATTTAAAAATTAAGCTTTACGTAATAAAATTAAGTCAATAATGTAATTTTTTACTTTAGTAAATTTCGATGTAAATGATCTAATAAAATTTTCGTCTAAACATATACGAACTATCTTGTGTGGGAGTATATTAAATTCGCTTTAATATATCAGTTCTTGGATCATATATCACTTCAATGTGGGGGGCAAACAGTTTCTCGCAAAGTTGTCCGCGGTTGTCCGCAGGGCTCGGTATGTGGTCCCATTCTATGGAACGTTCTATTTAATCTCTTTTTTACTCAAGACTTCGGACAACATAACTTACATGATAGCTTACGCTATTTTTTGGTACTTTTTGGTGGTCAATCTCGTTCAGCACTTGAGCAGCACGGTTATACTATTCTTAATAACATTCTAACCTGGGGAAATCAACATAAACTGGATTTTAATCCTAACAAGACTAAGTGTATAGTATTCAATAAACCTGGCCATCAAAACCTTTACCTCTATACTCCTTGCATTAAAATGAGTGGTAATACCATAAAAGTAGATAAAACTATTAAATATTTGGGCGTGATCTTGGACCACCGCCTCTTGTAGAATTCACATGTTGAATACATAACTCAACGTACAGGGAAAATCTTTAACGCTTTTGCAAGTATTGCGAGAGGTCGTTGGGGACTTGCCACTGAGGCGATGGATGCAATTTATAATCAGATTTATATTCCAATCATTACTTATGCTTGTGGAATTTGGGGAGGTAATGTTTATAAAACTTATTTCGTCACAACGTAGAGCTCTTATTCAGATCACCAAGGCCTACAATACCACGCCCAATATCTCTATTCAAGTTCTAACTAAAAAAACCCCTATTAATCTTATCATCACCTCCTATTTTAAACAATGGCAAATAAAGCATGGCCTTGATATTTATACTAGCAACCAACAAATAAGTCACACCGACTTGGAACAAGAAATTTCTTTTGTCATTTATTCACAATCTTTGGCCCTTTCGTCCACACCGTCAATCGTCTTCGAGCAACCCTCTTACAATGATTACGAAATCTTTACGGATGGTTCGAAAACAGATATAAAGGTTGGTTGTAGTTATGTTGTTTACCAGAACGGGCAGGAGATTGCTCTGGGCCAGTTCAGATTGGGTGAACAATGCACTATTTTTCAAGCAGAACTCTATGCCTTGAAAATGGCCATTACTTGGGCTAACAATGTCCAGCATAAACAAATAGCTATCATTACTGATAGCTCTTCCTCTATTGCAATCCTTCGTAAAAGATCCTTTCACCCAATCGTTTATGACATTAACACTCTCATTTCCAAGTCTTCCAATCGATATTATATTTACTGGACTCGTGCACATATAGGTACCCATGGTAACGAAAGAGCTGATGCCTTAGCTAAGGCAGCTTCCAACGATAATAGTCTTAATATCTCTTATGATAAAATCAGCACCAGTACTCTCAAAAGAATTCTCTGGCAGGATCTCCTATTAACTTGGCAAAACACCTGGGACCAACATAACCACCCTATTACTCATAGATTTATACCTTGTATCAAGACCTTTTTTACATACAAATGGTACAGACCTAATAGTTTTGTTACGCAATTTCTTACCGGCCATGGTCGCTTTCAATCTTATCTAGCGAGATTCGTTAACGCAACCAGTTCAATGTGCTCCCTGTGTGGTGTTACAGATAGTAATGTGCACTACATTTATGAGTGCCCCATGCTTAATTTGGAGCGACATATACTGATTACCACTATTAATTCACATGGCCATAACTGGTCTGACTATAACACAATCCTTCGTGAAAAAGACTCATATGAGGCCTTTTTCGACTTAATCACCAAATACTTTGCACGTACAACAGTCAGTGGCTTTTAGTCAGCTTTGTACTCAATCACTCTCTTGAGTATGATGCGATACCATCTTATTCCGATTCATCAAATAATTCTAATTTCAGCAGCCATCATGTTACACATCATCAGCCTCAGGATGTCTGGCATACGTCTAGTTTATCCTGATTATTCAGTAGTTATTCTCTACCGAAGTGTACTGTTTACGTGCGGACAGATGATCAAGACTGCAGCACTAAGTTTACAGTACACAATATATACATTAGTGCTGAAGAACATTTTTCTTCATCCTATTTTGCTTATGGCTGTCTCTTTTTAAGGATGGACTTTGTGTATCGGTGTCGAATGTGACTGGATTTTAGCTGGAATCGCACCAAGCACAATCTTCGAGACACCGCTCGATCGTCAGTGTTTTCTGTATTGTATTGTATTGTGTTATTGTATCGTGTTATTGTATTGTGTACCTATTACGCCTGTGTAATTTACCTTTATATTATAATTAATTATGTATTTTGTAACACCTATATCTATCTGTATCTTTATTATTATAATTTGTTATCACCGGGTAGTGCTCACTGCGTAACCCGGCATGTACCATTGTGTGCGTTAATAAAGAAATGAATGAATGAATGTAAATTCATTTATGAAACATCCATTTTTTACTACGGCGACTACACAGAAATCTACATACGAATAAATAAATGAAAAAACATTCGAATGAGAGTTAAAGTATCTGGGTCATACACGTGTCTGGAAACCTCCACCCCCACTCGACGTCACTTAACACGATGTTTATTTTAAACATGCAAGTAAAGTGCGTGTCTGCCCAGATAACGCTAATGTACATAAGTGAATCATGCACTTTATAGAGACTTTCTTAATAATTTATTCGATAGATAAACATTAATTAACTAACTTGTTTGTCGAAAAATTAAAATTCCAAAGAGTTTCGGGAGCTATTGCATCAAAATTCCATTTCACTTAAAGTAAAATAAAATTTCATTTATATTAGTAATCAATACATTTATAAATTATATTCATACAACATATATATAAGTAACTATGCAGTAACATTTTAATTCAAAGACAGCATTTAGTCTGCTTTTTACATTGAGGTGTTCGATTTACTTTTACGTAAGAATAGAATAACTGCGAGTGATTGTTTTAAATTAAATTGTATATTTTATTTTATTATCACTTAATTCAGTTATTTAGAAAATTATGATAAGAATTATCTCTAGCGTAAGTTTTGCGGTTAATAACGAGAAGGACGAAATATGTCTGCAGTGTTTTCTCTCTTCAGTTACTTCAATTTCGATGGTCTACGGCTTGGAATTTTTTACTCCTTGCTCCTGTCACTTAAACACTGACGGTCGCTTCCGCACACCTTTCAAGTTTTACATGTCATTTATTGAATGCTTTTATTGGATGCATTTTATTATTCTTATATGTATGACAATTCCATACGTATCGGATGCAGCGCCTTGCTTTTCTTTGTTCTCGGTATACGAGTATGACATATACGTGAGAGTATCTGTTTCGAGTATTACTTTGGCCGTGGCTGCAATATTCAGTATTGTCAGAAGAGTCAAACTGAATCCGAAAATACAATTAAAAAAGTCGTATCGTTTTTCTAAACGTCAGTTATATGCTAACATCAATACTCTACAACTTTTCGCAATAATTATAACTATTACTTTTACGATATTCTTTGAATGTATAAACGCTATTTTATATTACCCTGCTATAGAAAAAGGAAAGACTTTTAAATATGAACCATTTATTTGCTTAATTGATGTAGGTATCTTTGGCATTTTACTCGGCGGTGCTGTAATGTACATTGTTTTGTTCCTCGTTCTGCTTTTCGTTAGTTTAATGAAGGCATTTGAAAAAGTATCAGAAAATTTGTATCTGCTGAAAAAGAACATTCCAAATTTGAAATCTCAACTGAATGAAATTATAGCGCAACACGATGAACTTTGGAATTTTACCAATCAAATCAACGGACCATTCAATTACGTATTAGCAATATTGTACGGTACTTTGTTAATGGAAACGAGTCTAATGTACTTCATTTTCAACTTTTCTAAACTAAAATTCGTGTTGAAAGTTTACTTTTCTTTGCTCTGCGCTACTCTCACTGTTGTCTGTATTTTAATCGGATTCTTGTTTTCTGCCTTCACATCTGCTGTAATGTATTTTTATCGAAAATTTCAAGATTTACTACATTTGAAGATGTTTTAAATGCATTTTTTACATTTCTTATTTCAGATGCAAACGTCTTTTCAAGACATCGGAAGGTTTGCTGACTGCGATCTCCGATTGGAACAGAAATTAAAGGTTTGATATGTAAAAACATAACTTTATGTAGTAAATCGTTTGTTAATTTTTCGAGTAATTATAATACAATAATAAAAGTTAATAACTTTTTAGATTNCGGAAGGTTTGCTGACTGCGATCTCCGATTGGAACAGAAATTAAAGGTTTGATATGTAAAAACATAACTTTATGTAGTAAATCGTTTGTTAATTTTTCGAGTAATTATAATACAATAATAAAAGTTAATAACTTTTTAGATTTTGAATTTCATGAAAAGGTTCGGTAAAGAGTCCCTGTGTCTGTCGTGCAGAAATTACTTTAAGATTACAAAAAAGTTTCCAATAAGGGTAATATTATTAAGAAAATTTTTTGTAATTTCAATATTGATATATTAATTGAATTTCTTATTTAAACATTTTAGATGGGAAGTTCTTTACATTCCATATTTTCAGGGCTTTTAAATATAAAGAATGCTTCGAAACGTAAAACGTAATAACTTCGTAGCAGAATTTTATTTTGAAAGACGACTCTAAATGACAATTATTTGTTAAACTATCACGTAGCAATTACTAAAATTTACTACATTTCGTAAGTAGTTTGTTTTGAACGTCCGATGTTGAGTTTTATTCACCTGTCATTTAATGATGATTCGCGCAATGTAGAAAGTTAGGAAATTCCATGCCGCGATGAAAAATAAAATTAATTTTATTGTCAGCACCCAAATATTGAGCTAGAAACTTGCAAAAATACACACATGTTGATTTATGGATGTATAATACTCAACGGTAAAGACATGTAATGATTGTACGATTTAATAATATAATGATCTATGATGAACAACGTGAAATAGACTGTGAAATAAGTTAATATTAAAACACACTGTTGTAAATTATAATTTATGAAAAGGCATTTTATTATATAAAATATTAATCGTAGATGTCTACGCTACCGCATTTATTTTAATCTTATTTTCTCTTGTAAATAAAAACGTATCCGTCAAAATGGTTTAAATCAACGTATCGGACAGTAATATGATGAATATAGATTAAGGTGGAAGACACAACGATTGTTTTCTCTTATTACCTAGTTTAAATTTAAAATAATTGTTTTCAATTATGTAATGATTTGTTGAATTCTAATTAACGAAAGACATAATTACACACAAATAAATGTTTTTTCTGATTGTTTGCATTTCTTTGAAATAATGTTTTAATTAATTAACTTTTTAAAATAGAGTTACGAATAAGAAGGAACAAGTTCTGTTTTCTTATTTTTACTTTTTACACAACATAATTACAATTCGAAAAATTTTTTAATGTATAATTTTATTAATGAAGAGGTTAACTGAGTTCATGGGAATTACTTTATTATAATTCTGTATTAAAGAGTTGTAATTATCTTTTATAATTTTTGTACAATGCATATTTGAAAAATTTCTTAATTATAGATGCATGATAATTAATAAGTTAGAAATTATACGCCATAATTAAGTTTCACGTAATGAAATTAAGCCGATAAAGTAATTTCTTTTTTAGTAAATTTCGATGTAAACCCTAATGAAATTATCATGTAAACATATACAAACTTGTGTGGGGGTATATTAAAATCGCTTTATTTATATCAGTTCTTGGATTTCTGGATAATCAATAAAATTTTTTGTTTGTATATTGGATCACACATTATTAATTTAGGTATATAACGAGATAAACATACTTGATTATCAACCTACGTAGTTTTTGTTACGAATTTCGAATAAAATTATATAATAGTTAATTAGAATAAATGCTATTTTATAGTATATAAACGTTATGATTGTAAAAGTTATTTTAGTTGTAATACAGAACGAAGAATAATAACTTTACTTTTTTCTGCCGACTCACAAAGCCTGCCTTTACATACAATGAGTGCTCACATTGTAGGTTGGTCCAGGTATTTTCAGGGCGAAAACCGTATGACGAACATTTGAGTTGCATACTTCAATGCGATTCCGGATTCAATTTCATTATTTAGGCTTACCCATTAGTGACATTACAAATGATTAAATTATCACCATCGTTTCCTTATCGAGTTTGTCGCTTAGCATATAAACCAAAATGTGATCCCAATGAATTGTCAATTTTCACACTGCTCTGACATATTTTATTTTACAGTAGTCTAGTAGTCGTTTGATTTCATTCTCCGAATCAGTCGTTGCACTTGATTGTTTAAAACGTGCCTGAAATTTACCGTTAATAATGTGCCGTTCATTTTCATATGTACCTTGCAGTATCATCCATGTTTCTGTATAATTACCATCAATGACTGTAGTGGAGTGTTGGTGTTGTTCAGCTTCTCCCTTAATAACTGATTCAGGTAATGAAATTTGTTAATTAAAGTTGCATTGTTATGTACAATTGCTGAAATAAATCTTTGAACACGAACCATTCTAACTAATATCTGTCGGTAGTTCAATTTTTGGCAATTTTATCGAAGCCGAGCTTGTTTGCCTCTTAAATAATGCATTCGACTGTCGGGTGATGCTTATGTTGATGTTACTGTTATTGGTGCCTTTTCGTCGATTATTGCTGATAATTTGGATCGTACTTAAATATATCTTTCCACTACTACTTTACAATTTTTTTTTTGAATTGCTGATTGTTCATCTGTACCAGGGGCGTTTCGTGACATTTGACGATAGGGAAGCTGTGTGATGATAAGAAGCCGACTTTCAAGGGCAATCAGTTAATTCTTTCTTTAAATGTATTTTTAACAGATTATTTATCTGACGTACTTAATAAACAAGTTTAATATAATTACCTCTGTTATTAAATTTAATATATTGCATATGCCCTCTAAATGCCGATTCTCGCTTCGATAAAAACATATAACATCTATTAATTTAAATATATCTATTAACCGTAACTATCTCGTTATAATTTTCAATATTTAGTTTATATTATTTACTAATGTTAAATTCTATTCCGCTTCTATTTCCAAATTGCTTCAAATACGAAAGAATCGACGATTTTTCGTGTCTTTTGCCAACTAAATTGTCAAAGACATTCTTATTCCACACACTAATTTCACTCTGTAAATGCATAAAAATGCATTTACAGACCCATTTTATCGTGAAAATATCGAACAAATTTTTTTATTGAAGCGTTTATATTTAACTTAGGCATTGGCCGTTCTCCTTTAATAATGTTTTCTTTTTCATTATATGATCTCGAGCCAAAACTTTCTTAAAATAAACTTTATATATCGCAATTACATTCCGAATCGCTAACCGATATAAGGGCTAAAATTAAAAATAAAATTATAAAAACGTACTTGGTGAAATAAAATGTGTAGAGGATATACATACCTGGTAAAAAACCTTTTTCAA
The DNA here is from genome assembly GCF_000671375.1 of Centruroides sculpturatus. Taxonomy (NCBI): domain Eukaryota; kingdom Metazoa; phylum Arthropoda; class Arachnida; order Scorpiones; family Buthidae; genus Centruroides; species Centruroides sculpturatus. The sequence goes on along the minus strand of NW_019385145.1, from coordinate 190,885 downwards.
TTGTATGAATATACTTTTAAAGAAAATTATAATTAAATACAGTATTTTGTTTCGCTTCAAGCAATCAATTAATGAATAATATTGTCGATTCGTACCGTTTACAACATTTATAAAAGGAACGATATCCATTTTTATCTAAAGTTTTTCACCAACACTCGAATTAAAACACCGCACAATGACTCGTGTGACGATCTAGGACAGTGTTTCTCAACGGGGTGATATCGCCCCCATGTAGGCGTTTTTCCATGTTGAGAAGGCGATTAGTAACAATTTGTATTTTGGGGGGCGATAAACAATTTTCTGGGCGATATAGTAAAACATTATATTAAGAATAATTAGATATTTTATTCGTTATATCGCACAATAGTTAAAAAAACAACATTATACTAGTTACTAGTCTATTCAATGAAAGTACGAATTTGGCGTTAGCTTTGTCACTCAGCATCGAAATTTTGTAGTGAAGGGGGCGATACTATGTAACGGTTTTATTGAAGGGGGCGATACTACGTTGAAGGGGGCGACGGTTCGTTAGAAGTTGAGAAACACTGATCTAGGACAGGGGTCGGCAACCTGCGGCTCTTTGTATGTGAAGCTGCGGCTCTTTAGTTCCATACGCAAATATTATTTATTTTATATAAAAAAAAACATTTAAAAATCGTTCTGAATCGATTAACGAGGATTAGGCACCGATTCTATCTCTCAGCCACTTGTACTCGCTTTTCACCGCACCCGTCCCCCGTGACACGCGTCGTCACTGTCGTCAGTCGGTCGGAAGCTCTCGAATGACGCCGTCGTCGGATGTTTCTATTATCTAATTTGTTGTGAAAAACACTACATATATATGAATAAATAGAGTAGTTTTTTTTTTATCAAAAAACTTTATTTATGGGAGTACTATTTATTGTTGGCAAAAAAAAAATTTTGTGGCTCTTTAAAAACTTTGAAATTTTGTAAATTGTAATTTTGGCTCTTCCGACTCAAAAGGTTGCCGACCCCTGATCTAAGAAAACAAAAGTAAAAAAAAAAAAAATGCATAACTGATAACAAACCCTTACAATATTTATGTATTAATAAGAAATATTCAAGTGAGTCAAATGCTATCGATATTTTTTAAAATACGTTCCATGGCTTTGCTAAGCAACAGAAGAAAAGCATCAGTTTTATATCCGGTTGGAATCATACCGTTCGTGTCGTGTTGGACTTGTTTTGAATAGTTGTTTCGCTGGCTGTTTTAAGTGTTTTTATCCAAATATTAAGAGGAAGACTGATCGCCGAGGTATATATTTTAATATGTATAGTTCATTAATAATAGTCAATAAAATTTTATATAAAACAATCGTAAACCCAAAAGATTTTTACACTTTATTTTAAATAAAGTTTAAAAATCTACCGAAGAATAAAACTTTTATTATGTTCTACTGCTTTTGATATATGACATATTATTCACCTTTATTTCTAGATCTTCTTTACTTTATCCAACTAAATTTAATAACATTAATGTTTTCTATGTACCAGCCACAATGCTGCCAACATTTGTTTCTTAATCTTTACCCAATTCTGAGATATTAAGCGAAATGTATGCCAACACAGACACCTGCACACTTACACACTGTACATACATAACTACAAAATTTTGTTTTTATTTTGACATTGTCTTTTGAATTTATAAGGTCACAAAACGTGGAGATTTGCGAAGAACTCAAATGGACAAAAAGATGAAGTAATTCTACTTAGTGAAATTCAATAATTTCAATTAATTTATATGTTAATAATAATTATACAAATGAGATTTTTTAGTAATGAATTTTTATTTGTTTCAATTTAAAAATACACAACAGAACGCGTATAAGATAATTCGCGTTTATCTCGTTGTGCATCCATGTCAATAAAGTAAATGGGAATAGAATTTATGTGTCTGTCAATCAAGGAAACTGTCAAAATTTCATATATATATTATTAGATGGAAATACACAAGAATTTATTCTTCTTAGATTGATATTTACTCAAGTAAAGTGGAATATCATTCATTATTCTTCCTTTATATTAATGTCATGCACTAAATTACATTAAGTGTAAAGTGGGAATACAATTTATCTGCCTATCAATCGAGAAAACTGTCAAAAATTCATATATGTATTATTAGATGGAAATACACAAGAATTTGTTTTATTTAGATTCACTCAAGTAAATTGGAATATCATTCATTATTCTCCCTTTATATTAATGTCGTGCACTGAATTACATTAAGTGTAAAGTTCGTATATAAATTTTATATAATAACAAAATTTATTCGATTTTCTATTTGTACGGAAATTATATCAAAATTAAAACTTTTCACAATGTTACAAGTAATTCTATTATTGAACTAGATCTAATTTATTTATTACAGTAAAATAAATGTAATTTTCTAGAAACGAATCGAAACGAAAACTTGACTATTCCTTTTTTACAACAAACAAATTTTGTGTAAATTGCATGTTTATTAAAGTAGGATCACTTTTTTAAGGTAGCCGCGGGACTGAGAGAATCTTGATTAGAGATTCTGCAATGTATAATATTGCTCTTCTATTTGAAAAAAGCCGTGTTGAACTTTAGTTGATAGAAAACTAAACGGGTCTGACCCCACTTCTTAGCTTCTTGTGAACTCCAGCATAATGGCACTTTCGGGCTTCAAATTCCACACAAGTAGAANTCTTCCTTTATATTAATGTCATGTACTAAATTACATTAAGTGTAAAGTTCGTATATAAATTTTATATAATACCAAAATTTATTAGATTTTTTATTTGTACGGAAATTATATTAAAATTAAAATTTTTCAATCTATTAAAAATAATTCTATTTCTGCACTAGAACTATTTTATTTATTATACAAAAATGAATGTAATTTTCTAGAAACATTTCTAATATAACCCCGTTTAGTTGATAAATATCAATCGAGCATTACATGTTTTGAAGTATCTAACATAAGTATTACAGTACCATTTAACAGAATTCTAGCATAATAACACTTTCGGGCTTCAAATTCCACACAAAAAAAAAATGGCATTTCGTTAATTATAAGCACCGTTATGAAACGCCAAATATTAAATTTAGAAACGAAAATAAATCAATTCATATCAAACAATCTCCTGCGCGAGTCGCGCTCTTCGCGAATGGGCGAGAGGGAATGAGTGACGCGAGCAGGCAGTGCACTAGCTCGTTCAAATAAGACACTTCTCGCGCAGTTGTGTATTTTGTTAACATGTGATTTGTGATTCTGATTCAAAATACTCTCGAGTGAGCGAGCGTTATTGAAGCTACTTTATTTGTTATGTAATTGCCAGTGTGTGGCTTGTTGAGCAGTGTTTTTTTTTTGCTACGCATATCGATTTTTATAGGCAGAAAGCAATTTGGGATATTCAACTTATGTAATTAGATTTTGTAACTTTGACGTTCGCAGAATTCTGTTTTATGTAGCGAGACATTTATTTTCCCTTAAACTGTAACTTCGGTTTTTACAAAGAATATCGACGTGCCTACAAGGACATCTTCGAGTAATATAATTCGTATACAAAATAACAACATTCTTCAGGTCGCCCATTATTTTAAGTGTTGTCTTTTTATTAGAATACACTTACTGCATTAACATCTACAAAATGGTGTAAAAGAGCGAGCTTCGTTTTGTTATTACGTATCAACTACAGTAGAGTGTCGTTTATCCGAAAGTCAATTATCCGAAACGTCAATTATCGGAAAGAATTCCAGTCGGCAAATTTAAATTTTCGCCAGTGCTGTGGCGCTGCAATCTTTGGCTATGTCTTGGGCTACTCAAATATTTTACGTTTTTGATACTAAATTAACTTCCGAAGTATAATTTTTTATTGTTTTTATATTTTTCAATATATTTATTTTGTT
>NW_019385145.1:174911-183953 GCF_000671375.1 Centruroides sculpturatus | reverse complement strand
CGGATTTATCTATTTATCGAATAAAACACCTTGCAATGCTTGGTATTCGTTTATGGACAACGATAACTTTGTCAAACTGGCCGTTTCAATTTTCACATTTTCATTCGCTCTAATATTTAGTATTTTAAAAAGAGTTAAACTAAATTCAAGAATACAATTAAGAAACTCGGTGTTTCCCGGAAATAAACTCCTCGCTGTTATAAATTCTGCAGAAATTATTGTCGCAATTTCGATTGTAATTTTAATATTTTGGGACCAAGTTTTGAACGTGTTTTACATTTATCCCGCAATAGAAAGAGAAAAAATGTTCAAATACGAAGCTCTTTTCTGCACCGTTGAACTCGGAATCTGGATGACATTTCTCTCCGGTAGTCTCGCGTATCTTAATGTTTACTTTGTCGTCATTGTGATTACGTTAATGGGATCCTTCAAGAGATTATCGGAAGATTTGTATCAATTGAGAAAGTATAATCCGAATTTGAAGTCGGAATTGGAAGAAATTATGGCGCAACACCACGAACTTTGGACTTTCACCGACCAACTCAACGGTCCATTTAATTACGTTATAACAACAATGTACGGGTGTATACTGATGGAAACGAGCCTGCTTTATTTCATTTTCGTGTTTTCGAAAACAGAATTTATTTTTAAAGTCTACATCTGCATTATTTGTGTCTTAGCGACTTTAATGTGTATTTTAATAGGAGTATTTGCATCCGCTTTCACATCCAGCGTAATGTATTTTATCAAGAGTACGCATTTGTTTCATCGTTAAATTGCATTAAATGTATTATTTTCTTTTTCAGATGCAGACGTCTTTCCAAGATATTAGNTAGTGCATTAAGTATATAAGACAATGAAATATTACACTGTTTAAGACACTGATATTATATTATTATGTTTTCTTATGTAGATAATTAAATTAATTGATTCTTTATTAAAATTCATAACTTTAGAAATGTATTTATAAAAATTTGTTCAAATATTATTAGTAAAAATTTTCCGAAAGATTAAGAAATTTTATAAATAATTATACAGTTGTGATCGGTTAACGAACACTTCGGATAACGAACACTTTTGAGAAAGATTTTTATGATCGGACAACGAACACTTTACTGAATAAAAATAAAAAGAAGCGACCGAAAATAACGAATACCAATTGATTTTCCCTTTTCTTCAGGTAACAATTCGACATAACATCGACTCTCAACTCGATACCGATCGGATAGAATTCCTCCGAATTTTGAAACTCACCCTTGTAATTCCGGCTTTTTGTTTACCTTTCTGACAAATAATTTTTGTAGTCTTCGCCGGACTGTCTGACAGTTACTTGTTAATTTTTGCTTCGGAGATTATTTACGAAAGGTGAAAAAATATTCGTTAACGTTTTAATACCAAATTTCGAATTTTATCCGGACGTTGTATTTAAATAATTTTTGTGGCCTAGTTGATTTCTTGCTTCTTTACAGACACACTAAGGTAACATTATTCAACACTTGGCAGATTATTCACCACTTTAATCTAGTTGATTTCTGTTCTCTGAATTTTTGTAAGTGCTTTTCTGAACTTTTTATTTAAAAAAGAAACCGATAATATTTTGGAGCCTAAAAAGAAAAGTGCCAAGAACTGCGCTCACCGTAGAAACCAAGTAAGAGATAATAGCCAAGGTAGAAAGTGAGCACAAGGTGCCTGATATTGCTAGACAGTATGGCTTGAACAGGTCTATGGTAGGCTCAATCTTAGCTATATAAGATATAACAACAAGTCTCAAGCTGCTAATGGAGTAATGAAAATCACGTCTGAAAAATAAAGAAGATCTTTTGAACAAGTGGAAGGATGTCAAATCATTCAAGTGGCAACTAAAGCAGAATAAGGTTCATTGGGTTGGGGATCTCTACAATTACAATACTATTAATTACTTCCGAAAAATCCTGAAGAAAAGAGAAAAGCAATCGACATTGGACAGATTGTTTAACCTCCACAAACGGAAAAAACATGACTAATAAAAATGCAAGACAGCATATGTATGTAATTTTACTATTACATGTGTAGTAAAAAAAGTATATATATATATATATATTTTTTTTTGGAGTCTCCGGAACGAATTAATCAAATTCCCATACAAACCTATGGTAAATCGATAATCGGTTAACGAACAATTCGGATAACGAGCAAAGTCTTGAAATGGATTATGTTTGTTAACCGATCACCCACTGTACTTCTATTAAATTATGATAAATAATAATATCAGAAATTTCGTTAAAAAGAATTTTAGAAAATCCATTAATTAAACATTTAGTATCGAACTAGTTATTTATTAAAAAATTTTAAATATAATTTTACTACATAACGTTATTTTGTTGTTAACTCTAGACAGCCACAGTTTATATTAAGAAATGTATCAGATTATATGATAAATAATTTTATTTGCAAAATAAAAGTAAATACAATTACAAATTTCTATATTACATATTATCATTTAAATATTTTTATACTAGTGCAGTGGTTCCCAATTAGTTTTTCCTGCGTACTACTTCAAGAAAGAGCTGACATTCGCGTACCTCTTATAGCAGAAATTCATATTAATCCATACTAATATTAAAAATTCCAAGGTAATTCTGTCTGTCTGTCTGTCTGTTACCTTTTCACGTCTAAATCACTGAATAGGTTTTAATAAAATATAGCACAGAAATAGCTTACACGTTGGAGATAGACATGGGCTACATTTTACTGCGAGAAAATATCTTACTCCCACGAGAAAATTCGATATAATGCGGGCGAAGCCGTGGGTAGACAGCTAGTGATAAATAAACTAAGTTTTTTTTTGTACATTTATTACCTTTAAAATACAATTCTAATAATAATAAAAATAACATAAGGTTATTTAATGTTAATACAACAAATGTGCACGATTTTCTTCGCGCAACTTTGTAAAATCTGCTTGGTTTTTGGTCAGCTTCAGTCTCGAGTCATCTTCGAGTAAAAGTCGGTGACGATTCATGTTTGAGACTGCCGAAAATCCGCTCTCGCAGAAGTATGTTGTGCAAAATGGTAGTAAATATTTTATTGCCGCTTCGCTGACACGATAATAATAATAATTGCAAGTAAGGTCTGCAAGTAAAAAACTGCGTAGGATTTTTATACATTTTCTTACAGATTTCAACTTGGTAAAAAGGAAAAAAATACCAAAAAACCTCCATCTTGTCAATTTTTTTGTTACACTTAAATTTTTGTTTGTATTTAGCGTAAAATTCCTAGTTAACTTAAAATTTACTATTCTTTTTTTTCTTATTTAAAAAATAGCCTTAAAACGAAGACTTCTCACATTAATTCTATCAATTATAGCTGGACTTGGTAATAAATAAATAAATAAAAATGTTAATGGATGAAGAGAGTAGTGGTAGGGGGAGGTGGGCTAAGTAGTTTTAGCGTTAGGAGGAAGGATTCATGATCGTATAGAAACGGATTAAAAGTTGATAGTGAATAATGTTGGTGAGGCTGAGCATGTTTCAACATGTTATCTGGGATAATAGAAATAAATATAAACAACCCGCTGTTGGATTAGATCGTGTTTCAACAACCTAAATAAGTTCAGTATCTCGCTGGCCATCTAATGCCACACTCAGTTTATATCCAGCATTCGAACGCTACTGCGCTTGTATTTTTATTTCTGGAATATGGCTGGCGGAGGTTGTGTAATTTCTCCCGACAGCTTCTGTTATGTTTGTGGTGAATACACAGTGAAAAGTCAACAAAGAAACATAAGTGAGTTAGTGAAGAAAATTTAATTCGCGTATTTCAAATTGAAACTTGGAGATGGAGATAAAGCAGATTTCTGGAAACAATGGGAAAAAAGGAAAAAAAAAGCACGGGACTCTTTCAAGAATGTAGTGCATAAGTTTTTGGGGAATACTAAGGACCCTGACTACAAAACCATTGTAAAACGCATGCTGGCAGCAGCATATGAAGCTCGAGGATGAGAGATGAGCTTAAAAGTTCACTTTTTACACTCCCATGTTGACTATTTTCCCGAAAACTTGGGAGCCTACAATGAAGAACGGGGTGAAAGATTTCATCAGGATGTCCGTGATATCGAGAGACGTGAAACGGAAAATTGAATGTCAATATGTTAGCTGACTACTGTTGGATGCTCAATCGAGAAACCAGAGAAGGAAATCGGAAACGAGTTTGGAGAAGCATCAAAAAGAAGAAGAAAATGTTTCATGCGAAAAAAGAGTACATCTAAAATTNATACCTAATTGAGAAAATTTAATGTTTTAAAAGAATTTAATTATTTATAATGAAAATATAAATATAAATTTATTGTTCTGTAACACTTTTTAATTACTGTATTATTGGTGGATTATACTAAGCAGAACTTATCATTTTTTTGAAAATGTGTGGGAGGTGACCAAAGAAATGTCGTGACTAAGCGAGAATTTTGAAAATCGAAATATAGGCTAATATATTCGAGGTGAAAATTCACCACGTAAAGGCTATGGTTTGATTGTCGGTTGTAAGTTTAAAGCCACTACACTACCAATAAAAGTGAGTTATTGCAAATGTAGTTTGCTCTTTTTCGAAAGAAGAAAATCAATATTTTCAGTTTCAACTAGTTCAAATAACTGAAACTTTTAATTAGATAAATTTCTAGAGGACCGAATTATTTTCATAATGTTGCGGAAAATTACATAAATTCTAGGAAAGAATATGGAACAAAAATTTATCTGGATGACCCCCTGCATTGAATTCCCTTTGAAAATAGTAATTTTCGAGATACTTGTAAATTCTATAAAGAGCCTCGTAGAAATTGCAGCTCATCTGGCTATTGGTCAAACGTGTCAAAACCAACAGTATACAGAGTTTCCCACAAAATAGAAAAATGAAGCAAATTTTTAAATTCTAAATATAACCGTTTGACACGAGAATAACTTATTAGTATTTTACATACCAATTATTTCTGCATAAGACTGGATAATTTCTTTTCTCTCAAAATTAAAAAATGATGAAATAAAAACTAAAATGTGTAAATTTGATCGACTGTACATTTTACAAGAGAAGCGCAAGAAACAAAATATGAATTTGAATGCGATAGCTTCGGAGCTGCGTGACTTCAGATGTGTACCGTACAATTGTAAAAAACGAATGTAAAATTACGTTGCGAAGAAATTTTGATGTATCCTTAGAACTAGTAAATGGTTCCATAGACTTTGTAGAAAATGTTAAAGGATTAAAGCAAATTTGGGCAAAAGCATAGAAGCAATAAGTGTTGCTTTTAATGGAGTAATTTAATGTATTCAAAGAATTTCTGGAAAATATATGATCACGGACAAAGGATATGTTGTTCGAAAACACTTTCCTCTAACATTGACGTTTGAAATATCAATTCATAAAAGCCACGAACTAAGTTTATCGTTTATAGTTTTCAATGTTGAATACAAAATATTTACAACAGTTCAAACTTGTGTTGGTTTATTAAGAGTTACATCGTTGAAAGCTTTAATAAATTTCGATCCTTTATCAATTAAAGATCAAAAAGTGCGATATTAATAACAGACTTCGCCAAAATTATGGACTTGATATAAAAAAACAATAAATAAACCATTGTGTTTTGATCAAAATGTTCAAAATTGCATCGAAAATAACAATGAAGTTGCCGCTTAACATTCAACGATAAAAATAATTAAATTTCGTAATGATGATAATGGTTCATGCTTTGTAATACCATTTTACAATGTTTAATAAGAGAATCAATTATTAAACAAACATATTATTTCTTAAACGAGGAACTCCATTGCATTTCCTTATTTACGCGCATGAAAAAAAATGCGAATCTATGTATAATTAGCATAATCGCAATGGCAATTAGTAAATGATGCACATTATAGTATATGTAAAGTGCAAAACGTGTTTACAAAATCTGAAGTTGTAAGTGCAAACGAGTTTTTATTTATAATATGTGTTAAGTTTAGAAATAATTAAGAAAAATTAATCAAATTCCAAGGCCCAATAAAAACAGTCACATTGTAATAATAAATTTACATCGGTAACATTTCATCAGGTCGTTAATTTCAAAATAGGTATTACACTTGTGTGTTTAAAGTACTAACGATTGAATAGAATGCAATGAGATTGTTGTAGAAAAAATAAATAGCAGTATCTGTGGATTTCTGATTGTAGTTAATTTACTCGATTAAAATAAGTATTATTTGTTTTCGTTTGTAAAAATTCCTCACTATAATTTATGTAAAATGAATATTTTCTAAGTTTTAGATTATGTAAATGATACATTCGATACAAATGATTGTACCCTAAAATTAAGTACAATAAAATACATTTTTTTCGCTATATCGTTCTACGTTCTTAAATAAAAATCGGAGGCGAAACTTATTTCTTGTGAGTTTCCTACGAGCAAGAAAATTCGACAGAGAAAGAGCATTGACATTGCTCAAGAACTATTATTTGACAAGGTAGAAGTATCCCGTTGTTTTCAAAAATCTTAAGTCTTCAGCTATAGAAGAAAGCTTACGTCAGAACGCTTATGTCATGTGTAAAAACTGAAAATGATATGGTAATAACAGTTTTTAGTTACAGTAAGTCACAAATTGTAGCTGTAAATATACACTATACATTGTTTTTGACATAGTTAATTAAATTACAATTCATTCGTATACAGGTCATTGGGATGCTACTAAAGTATGTTAAGACTCGTGTTGTTATTCCTTGACTTTGAACTGAATAATCATCCTATACAAGTAAACGGATACTATTTTTTATTAGACGCCAAGGCTATATCGTGAAGACATATTATTCAGTACACTCCAAGAAATATTCAATTAGTTGTTTTGAGCATGTTGGTAAGTCTAAATCTATATATAATTAAATATTGAATTGGATATAGATATTGAAAGTATAGAAAATATTTGCCATTGAAAAATCGTATAGGCCCTACGTATCATGAAAAAGAATAATATTAAGAGACTTCGAACAGTCTCGTAGTTCGACAAATACAATGGAGATATCGACGACTGAGAATTATATTGTCGTAGGAAAACGATTCATTTATCAGAGATTACGGTGGTAAACGAAATAACAATAAAGTTAATAGAAAAAAGTAAGTGGTTGTGCAATAGTACGTAACTCTAAAACCCCAATTTCTTTCGTTTTAATTTTTTGTATGTGCACTAGCCAATTGAGTAATGAATTCTTTCACTTGTCTGATCTATTTTTTAGTGGAAATAAAGCATTTGAAATGTACCGACCCTGTTACTGCTCTAAGTGTAGTGGATTTGTATGAGTTTTTATGAAAATGTTTTATCTGTGTGGTTCATATTGCATTTCACATCTGAATGTGATATATTTTTTTCTAAATTAGCTTTTACGTAATTATCAGGAGAGCGGTTTTGTTAACTGGAAAGATACGATATTATAATAGAGAAAACACGTAGCTTACTGATACATCTTGCTAATATTAATGCACAGTGAGTTCTACCGTGTTTATGTTTTTTTAATTTTGTATTATCTGTATAAAGTAAGTAATCATTCCTTTTTAAAAGTGTAAACACCGAACATAAGTATTCACTTTCGTTGTAGGAAGCTGACATTTTAGATAACAGTAAAACTTTTCGTGAATCGTTCTTTATTAATTTTATAGACAAAGCATAGGTTATCTTACATACGGGTTGTCACACCGAATGACCAATCTAACACATTTTAAAAACGCTTTATTCCTCTACTGTACACAATTGAGCGGATTTTCAAAATGTTAGATTGAAGGTTCGATATGATAATGTCTTACGTATGATAACCTTCAAAAATATAAATCAAATAATATGATATAATAGCCGGGTTAGAAGTAAGAAATCGATTAATCTTAATTTTTGCTGTTGTCGTTTCTTGTCCGAGCAACGCTGGGCTCATTTGCTTGTTTAGACATTAAATAAACTAAAAGTTATTTTGAAACATTATATTTTCTCGTGTGTAACTACTACAATTTAAATAACTGATTATGTTATTAGAAAAATTTAATTTAACTAGTGTGACTATCTGCAATGTTCAATGACACTTTCAGACTGTCATTAATGTTTCATTATCATCTAAATATGTGTGAAAACACGGTCGAAGGTGTTGTACCTTCTAGTCGTTGGGACGTTAAGGCCCCCTCACTATCGTATAATGATGGCTTAAAATAAAAATGTCGCCCGAATCCTTCGATTCGTTCGACGGTCAAAGCTGACACCAGGGGCCTTAGTCTCGACTTTTTCGTCTTGTACTGGAACTGACGTCATTGAACTCACCCGTGTTACTATAACTCACATAATCGGTAGTCTCGCGTTAGACCCATCGAGAGAGCTTGGAAGGAAAACGGAAATACATCATACTCACTTTGTTACGTATACCTCTTAAGGACATTGACATTTTTGAAAATAATTTAATTAAACGTAAAAATACTTAAAACTGAAAAAAAAACGAAAGAAATGCGTTAATTTTGAAGAAAAAGCTTCAAATTTTATTTTCCTTTATCTCGCTTTTTGTGAAATTTGACACTGATGAGTCATTGTTCACACAGCTGGATGACCTTGAGAACAGCTGGAGTCGGATTTCCCGAGACATTCTCATATAAGTCTCAGTAGGCGATGTGTTTATAGTAGGGTGAATACTAGTTGTCCGTATATTTTTAAATACAGGTATATCTCGCCTTACGTCGGTAATTGGTTCCAGGAAAACGACTTAAGTCGAAAAACGACGTAAGTCGAATTTACTTGTCTCCGAATCTACTTGTCACTAGGATAAACTATAAATTACTATTCCCAGTTCTGTATTTTATTTATTAATGCATTTTTAATAATATATGGTTAATAAGAATCTATTTTAAGCTTACAAACAAATAAATTTTAGTTTTTAATAGAGTACAGAAAAAAGTAATCTAAATTTACGAATGCATGTACTGTACTGTAAATACAGTACATACTTGTAAATGTGTATATTTTAATATGATTTTATGTGCTTTAAACGCTTTTCTAGTGATATTACGACTTCAAT
>NW_019385145.1:160828-168824 GCF_000671375.1 Centruroides sculpturatus | reverse complement strand
CAAAAAGAAGAAAAGGTTTCGTAAGAAAAAAGAGTAGACCTAAAATTGTGTATAAATATCAGAAACAATTTGTTGATTAGTTGTAAGAAAATATTTATTACAATGAACTAAATATATTATAAGAGTTTTTATCAAAAATTTCTTTTTATTTTGCAAAAAATCTTTACATGATGGGATGTAACGGAAGTTACTTTTAAAATCTGTGATCTGTAAAACATATAATTCAGCAAAAATATTCCATGCAGCTGGAAATTTTTTTTTTTGCAGACCTGTGTTATTTTTTGATTGCTTCATCTCATGCATTTAAATTTTAAATCGACCGATTTTAGATTGTCGCGCGTACCCCTTCACGCAATTTCGCGTACCCCTAGGGGTACGCGTACCACTAATTGGGAACCACTGATTTAAGAAAAAATAAATGTCTCGTTATATAAAACACGAATTCTGCGAACGCCAAAGATAGAAAATCCAATTATATTAAGTTGAATATCCCAAATTGCTTTCTGCCTATAAATATCCTCTATACAAGTGGATGGTACTACATTCGATATACCGTAAAATAAACGAAATCCATTGTTGATTTTTTCCATTGTATGTTGTTTCCATTGTTTCCATGTTATTGTATATTTTGAGTTGTATTTCATTTTGGTAAATTTAAGAAGGCCTTCTAAAGTATAAGTATGGAGATTTTTACTCGTAATTAAAGCTAACGATGTATAATAACTATGTAAAGTTATTTTATATCTTTATCTATAATTATAAGTAAAAATCTTTTACATTTATATTTTAAAAGATGATCTTTTAAAATATCATTTATCTAAACGGAACACAATTCCAAACAATCGATTTCTTTTATTTCGTGGAATATTGAATGTAGTACCATCGATGTTTATAGAGGATATTTATAGGCAGAAAGCAATTTGGGATATTCATCTTAATGTAATTGGATTTTTATTTTCGGCATTCGTAGAATTTGTCTATTATGTAATAATGCATTTAATTTGTGTAAAGTAGCGATCTCAATTTCCAAAAAGTTTTCAAAATATTCAATATTTCATTGTTTGATAGATAATTTGAGATAATTATTTCAGATTTCCCTACAATCATTTAATTATGTATTTGATAGTAAATAAAACTGAATGTATCTAACAGTGATAAATTTTCTGTTACTTTAATTGCACTTTTATCCAAACTTTTCTATTTCTTATAATGATGTAGAAATCTGTTCATAATAGGCAAAAAATTGCTGTTTGAGTATTATGTAAAAATAAGTATTATTATCATATAGACTAATATTTTATTTACATAATTTCCTGGTAATTTGGATTCTTTAAATTATATATTTTATAATGAATATTTCATGTCATTTGATAAGCATCACTGCGAATTTTATCATTAGATAATTTCATTGTTGCGTAAAGTAATAATAATACACACAAAATGAAAAATTTGTGGGAGGAAATTTTGCAAAAGCAGCAGAAAAGAGTTATGGAACAGTTTTCAAATAACGGTAATATTTATCAATTGTTTATATTAATGGCGTAGCAAACGTAACTGGCGCCCGGGGCACGACACTATATTGGCGGTCCCCTACCCCCAGAAACAAATCTTGTTTGTGTTGAAGACCATTTACCTATTGCAGAGGGTCGCCCGGGGCATAGTAGGCCCCTTGCCCTTCTGGCTAAGCTAGTGGGTCTTCTTTCCGTATTCCTTGGTATGTCAGTCTTCTCCTTCCCAGCTCTTTTCGTCGAATGACGTTTTCTACCTTTTCCTCTCGCTCCAGTCCCTTTTGACCAATCCGTTATCACCATTTATTCTCTAGCGACCCATCGGACCATTGGGTCAGCCAATTACGGTGAGGTCAACATAACAAAGGCCGAAAGTGATATTTATGAAGGGAAAATGGCGAAAGTAAGAGAAAAAGAGAGGGGAAAAACACTGCTCAACAAGCCACACACTGACAATTACATAACAAATCAAGTAGCTTCAATAATGCTCGCTCAACTCGGAAGTATTTAAATTAAAATCACAAATCACATGTAAACAAAATAAACAACTGCGCGGAAAGTGTCGCATTTGAACGAGCTAGTTCACTGCCTGCGCGCAACACAAATTCCCTCTCGCCCATTCCCAAAAAGCATGAAGTGTATGCATTAAATATACCATTCCATCGCCATGGCAATGCACAAGCATAGCTGATTATTCTTTTAAAATCCGTTTGTGCTTTTTTATTTTTGAAACGAATTTCATAATTTTTGTTCTACGCATTCACTTGTTCGAATCTCACTGGTTTTTTAAACCTGAAGAAAACCGAAATTACGGTTGAAAGCGTTCGTTTGCTATTAAATGTTTACTACTGGACTTTCCGGGTTTAGGAGTGTTAATTAATTAATTTATATGCTTTCCAGTACTCACGAAAAAATATTTTCAATATAAAGCAACAGATTCGAAACAGGATGTGCCTGTCAAACGTCATCACCGAGAAATCTTCAAGAAACATTTAAAACAAACACACGTGCTCCTGCAGGACACACTTTTGCGTATTTTCAAAATATTATATCGAGAACACATCTCGCATGTTAAACGGGCATCGTAAAGATCAAAACGAAAAAAATATATCTTAGAAATTAATGTAAATGTACAACAATCGTCAACTCGATTGACACGTACCAAGCAATCAGTTGATAAACCGAAATTATTATATACTTTACGTGGCGAATTTTCACTTCAAATATTTCAATAAATGACACTATCAAATGTTGCAAGAGTAGCAAAATAACTCTTTGCTGAATTTTTTTGTTTAAGATAGAGTTATCATCATTTTTCAGTCGACACTCGTGTATAATAGAACAGAGTTTCATCAAAGACATTTTCTTTAATTTCAATAATTCGCGTATTAAATCGATTTTTTTTCGTTTTTATTATAATAAACCACTATTATAAGTGTAATATTTTTAGTATTTCTTAACAAAAACTAAAGCTTTTACATAAAATCGAAACAAAAACCTTCGTTTTATAAATTTATTTGTGAAGCATCCATTTGTTATTTCGTCGAATAGTCAAAGATCTATAGGCGATCAAACAAAACTGCAACAGGATCGAATAAGAGTTATACGTGTCTGTATACTTTCATCCCACATCACATGATGTTTACTTTAAACATGTGATATCATTTCACTTATATAAGTGACTACGCAGTATAACTGTTCTACGATGCTAGCATTTAGTATGCTCTATACACAAGAGTGTTGAAAGTATTTTTATGTAAGAAAAGAATGACTGAGTAATTATTTTTAATTAAATTATATACTTTATTTAACCATTACTTAATTAAATATGATAAGATCCATTTTAAGTGTAAGTCCTGCAGTTTATAATCAGAAAGACGAAATATGTCTGCAGTGTTTTCTCTCTTCATTTACCTCAATTTCGATGATCTACGGCTGGGAATTTTTTACTCCTTGCTGCTGTGACTTAAACACTGACGGTCGCTTTCGCACACCTTTTAAATTCTACATTTCATTTATTGAATGCTGTTATTGGATGCATTCCATTCTTCTTATATGTATGACAATTCCTTACGTATCGGATGAAACGCCTTGCTTTTCATGGTACTCTGCGTTCCAGTATGACATATATGTCAGAATATCTATTGCGAGTATTAGTTTGGCCGTGGCTGCAATGTTCAGTATTGTCAAAAAAGTCAAACTGAATCCGAATATAAAACTAAAAACGTCATACCGTTTTCCTAAACATCAGTTATATTCTACTATTCATACTCTACAACTTCTCGGAGTAATTATAACTGTTACTTTTACGATATTTATTGAAAGTATAATCGCTATTTTATTTTATCCTGAATTAGAAAAAGGAAAGACTTTTAAATATGAGCCATTTATATGCTTAATTGAAGTTAATCTCATGGTCGTTATAATAACGGGTGGTACAGTGTACATCGTTATCTTCCTCGTGCTGATTAGCGTTAGTTTAATGAAGGCATTTGAAAAATTATCAGAAAATTTGTATCTGCTGAAACAGAGCATTCGAAATTTGAAATCTCAACTGAATGAAATTATAGCGCAACACGATGAACTTTGGAATTTTACCAATCAACTCAACGGACCGTTCAATTACGTATTTACAATAATATACGGTAGTTTGTTAATGGAAACGAGTCTAATGTACTTCATTTTCAACTTTTCTGAAGTAAAGTTCGAGTTGAAAATTCTCTTTTTGTTGCTCTGTGCTGCTCTTACTTTTGCCTGTATTTTAATCGGATTCACGTTATCTGCCTTCACATCTGCTGTAATGCATTTAAATCGAAAATTTTACTATTTAAAACATTTAAAGATTTTTATAAATGTGTCATATATATTTTTTCTTTTAGATGCAAACGTCTTTTCAAGAGATCAGAAGATTTGCTGACTGCGATCTTGGATTGGAACAGAAATTAAAGGTTTAATATGTTAAAAATATAACTTTATGTAGTATAATTTTTATGCTTTTGTGTAATAATAAAAATTACGATAATAATTTTTTAGATTTTGAATTTTATGAAAAGGTTCGGTAAAGAATCCCTGTATCTGTCGTGCAGAAATTACTTTAAGATTACAAAAATGTTTCCAATAAAGGTAATATTATCAAGTAAATTTTTTGTAATTTCAATATTAAAATTTTTATTAAATTCCTCATTTAAACATTTCAGATGGGAAGTTCTCTACATTCCATATTTTCCGGACTTTTAAATATAAAGAATGCTTCGAAACGTAAAACTTAATAACTCCGCAGTAGATTTTTATTTCGAAAGACGACTCTAAATGACAATTATTTGTTAAATTGCCACGTAGCTATCGGTAAAATTTATTACATTTCACAAGTAATTTGTTTCATTCGTCCAATGTCGAATTTTATTCTTTTCTTCACTTGTCATATAATGATGATTCACGCAGTGTAGAAAATTAGGAGATTTTACGCCGTGATGAAAAATAAAATTAATTTCATGGTCAGCACCCGAATATTTAGCTTTTTTGTGATTTATATAATATTGTGATTTTTTCGAAATCGCCGTTTTGCGTTTTAGTTTTATTTGTTTTGTGAAAACGCAAAACGGCAATTTCGGAAAAATCACAAAGTTTACGTATGATAGAAAGAGAAAAGCCATCATGAAAGAAATCTCAGCACGCAAAGAGTCCAGGTTTATTTTCAAGAGAGCTCCTAATCTGTTCAGATTATTAAGGAATGACAAAGACAGCATTGATAAAGAAAAAAAGAGCAGGTGTATGCAAGATTCCGTATGAAAATCGTGGACTAGACATTAATAAAAATTATATTGGTGTCACTAATAGAAGTTTAGGAGTCAGATTAAAAGAACACAAATACAATATCAGTAAGGGATCTAACGCCACAATACTATAGCAAATGGCGCAAGTTGAAGGTTCAATCGTCAAATAGGACGAAGCAAGCATTATTAAACCAGTACATTCACCGACTTTGGCGATTTGCGCCAAAAAGATTGAAATATACAGGAGCAGATTGCGTGATGCATGCATTAATTCTAGGGATGCTGAAGGGTTGTTTTCTGCCTTAAAGTACTTAATCAAGTGATTGGACAGATCTTAAAGCCTTGTTTTTAGTTTTTTTNACTAGTATGTATTTGTAAATATATAATAAATATAAAATTAGTTAGGCGAAAAATTTGAAAATAATGACGATTATATTAAGGATTTACAAATGGAGTTAGTCGATTTTGCCTGTGAACGGCTCAATTATTGCAAATCGCTTTTAGCCCTTGGTTTAATTTAATTAATTAAATATCTACTAATATGGTGTAGATAATAAGGACTTATTACACCAGTTATAATAAGCACAAACACTCAGGTATCAATGTAGTACATTTAATAAAACAAAAGGGGGTGTGCATTAAAATTCGATTATATGAGTAATTAACATGAAATAACCAAAATGCATTTCGGACTGTCAGAATTTAACATCGAATATCTCAATATCAAAAAATATCCCGTTTTATCCTCACCCTGAAAATTAAATTGTTTATCATTTTATAATAGTTTAAAATAAAAAAGCTGTGCAGTGAAAACGATTATAAAAGATTTGAATCTAATAACTTGGAAGTAACTAAAAAATCAAATGAAACTGTAATTACATAATATATTATATATCTTATATATATTATTTTCTACTTATATTCTGTGTTTAAGAATGCAGAACATCACCATGTTTACATTAATATCTGATAATTTAAATGCGTATGTGTCATTGAAGTTTATAATTTGTTCGCAGAGAAAATAAAGCAGTTGAATATCAATGCAACAATGGAAAATGCTTTCATTTATTCGAATTATCATTTTTTAAATTTAAGTTTCGATGCTAGAAGCTAAATTATATGGTTATAACTTTTTGTTATTATAATAGAGAACTTTGAACTATATTTATCATTATTATTGATTAATGTGAAAATATAAAATAATCAACGAAGAATAATATTCAAAATAACACTATCAATTAAGGCAACTAATATGCAGAAAACGAAAAGGAATTAGATGAAATTAGATAGTTCTCTACTTTGATTATTATTATTTTTATTTTTTAAATAGTGCATTAAGTATATAAGACAATGAAATATTACACTGTTTAAGACACTGATATTATATTATTATGTTTTCTTATGTAGATAATTAAATTAATTGATTCTTTATTAAAATTCATAACTTTAGAAATGTATTTATAAAAATTTGTTCAAATATTATTAGTAAAAATTTTCCGAAAGATTAAGAAATTTTATAAATAATTATACAGTTGTGATCGGTTAACGAACACTTCGGATAACGAACACTTTTGAGAAAGATTTTTATGATCGGACAACGAACACTTTACTGAATAAAAATAAAAAGAAGCGACCGAAAATAACGAATACCAATTGATTTTCCCTTTTCTTCAGGTAACAATTCGACATAACATCGACTCTCAACTCGATACCGATCGGATAGAATTCCTCCGAATTTTGAAACTCACCCTTGTAATTCCGGCTTTTTGTTTACCTTTCTGACAAATAATTTTTGTAGTCTTCGCCGGACTGTCTGACAGTTACTTGTTAATTTTTGCTTCGGAGATTATTTACGAAAGGTGAAAAAATATTCGTTAACGTTTTAATACCAAATTTCGAATTTTATCCGGACGTTGTATTTAAATAATTTTTGTGGCCTAGTTGATTTCTTGCTTCTTTACAGACACACTAAGGTAACATTATTCAACACTTGGCAGATTATTCACCACTTTAATCTAGTTGATTTCTGTTCTCTGAATTTTTGTAAGTGCTTTTCTGAACTTTTTATTTAAAAAAGAAACCGATAATATTTTGGAGCCTAAAAAGAAAAGTGCCAAGAACTGCGCTCACCGTAGAAACCAAGTAAGAGATAATAGCCAAGGTAGAAAGTGAGCACAAGGTGCCTGATATTGCTAGACAGTATGGCTTGAACAGGTCTATGGTAGGCTCAATCTTAGCTATATAAGATATAACAACAAGTCTCAAGCTGCTAATGGAGTAATGAAAATCACGTCTGAAAAATAAAGAAGATCTTTTGAACAAGTGGAAGGATGTCAAATCATTCAAGTGGCAACTAAAGCAGAATAAGGTTCATTGGGTTGGGGATCTCTACAATTACAATACTATTAATTACTTCCGAAAAATCCTGAAGAAAAGAGAAAAGCAATCGACATTGGACAGATTGTTTAACCCCCACAAACGGAAAAAACATGACTAATAAAAATGCAAGACAGCATATGTATGTATTTTTACTATTACATGTAAATAAATGTAGTAAAAAAAGTATATATTTTTTTTATTTTTTGAAGTCTTCGGAACGAATTAATCAAATTCCCATACAAACCTATGGTAAATCGATAATCGGTTAACGAACAATTCGGATAACGAACAAAGTCTTGGAACGGATTATGTTCGTTAACCGATCACCCACTGTAT
>NW_019385145.1:139997-155516 GCF_000671375.1 Centruroides sculpturatus | reverse complement strand
AAATTTGAAATCTCAACTGAATGAAATTATAGCGCAACACGATGAACTTTGGAATTTTACCAATCAACTCAACGGACCGTTCAATTACGTATTTACAATAATATACGGTAGTTTGTTAATGGAAACGAGTCTAATGTACTTCATTTTCAACTTTTCTGAAGTAAAGTTCGAGTTGAAAATTCTCTTTTTGTTGCTCTGTGCTGCTCTTACTTTTGCCTGTATTTTAATCGGATTCACGTTATCTGCCTTCACATCTGCTGTAATGCATTTAAATCGAAAATTTTACTATTTAAAACATTTAAAGATTTTTATAAATGTGTCATATATATTTTTTCTTTTAGATGCAAACGTCTTTTCAAGAGATCAGAAGATTTGCTGACTGCGATCTTGGATTGGAACAGAAATTAAAGGTTTAATATGTTAAAAATATAACTTTATGTAGTATAATTTTTATGCTTTTGTGTAATAATAAAAATTACGATAATAACTTTTTAGATTTTGAATTTTATGAAAAGGTTCGGTAAAGAATCCCTGTGTCTGTCGTGCAGAAATTACTTTAAGATTACAAAAATGTTTCCAATAAAGGTAATATTATCAAGTAAATTTTTTGTAATTTCAATATTAAAATTTTTATTAAATTCCTCATTTAAACATTTCAGATGGGAAGTTCTCTACATTCCATATTTTCCGGACTTTTAAATATAAAGAATGCTTCGAAACGTAAAACTTAATAACTCCGCAGTAGATTTTTATTTCGAAAGACGACTCTAAATGACAATTATTTGTTAAATTGCCACGTAGCTATCGGTAAAATTTATTACATTTCACAAGTAATTTGTTTCATTCGTCCAATGTCGAATTTTATTCTTTTCTTCACTTGTCATATAATGATGATTCACGCAGTGTAGAAAACTAGGAGATTTTACGCCGTGATGAAAAATAAAATTAATTTCATGGTCAGCACCCGAATATTTAGCTTTTTTGTGATTTATATAATATTGTGATTTTTTCGAAATCGCCGTTTTGCGTTTTAGTTTTATTTGTTTTGTGAAAACGCAAAACGGCAATTTCGGAAAAATCACAAAGTTTACGTATGATAGAAAGAGAAAAGCCATCATGAAAGAAATCTCAGCACGCAAAGAGTCCAGGTTTATTTTCAAGAGAGCTCCTAATCTGTTCAGATTATTAAGGAATGACAAAGACAGCATTGATAAAGAAAAAAAGAGCAGGTGTATGCAAGATTCCGTATGAAAATCGTGGACTAGACATTAATAAAAATTATATTGGTGTCACTAATAGAAGTTTAGGAGTCAGATTAAAAGAACACAAATACAATATCAGTAAGGGATCTAACGCCACAATACTATAGCAAATGGCGCAAGTTGAAGGTTCAATCGTCAAATAGGACGAAGCAAGCATTATTAAATCAGTACATTCACCGACTTTGGCGATTTGCGCCAAAAAGATTGAAATATACAGGAGCAGATTGCGTGATGCATGCATTAATTCTAGGGATGCTGAAGGGTTGTTTTCTGCCTTAAAGTACTTAATCAAGTGATTGGACAGATCTTAAAGCCTTGTTTTTAGTTTTTTTTAGCATATCTTGCGTTTCATCGAATTTAGCATAATGTATTATTATGTTACGTGTTTAATGTTTAATTATCCTATGCTTATTTTTCATATACATATTTTATAATAAGAGTTTTTATTTCATTTTATTTTTCTTTGTACATATATATATATATTTTCATTCGTTATTTTATTTTTTGTATTTAAAGTTTTTGTTCTATTTTGTTTGTATTAGAAAAACTTAGCCTGATGATGGCCAACAGATTTGGCTGAAAACGTTAGCTTTTCATTAAAAGTTTTTCTCAGCAAATTAAGGTGTTGTGTTTTTGATTTTTAACTTTGTGAAAATTGAGATTGCTACTTTACACAAATTAAACGCAATTCTTACATAAAAGAAAAATTGTGCGGATGCCGAAAATATAAATCTAATTACATTAAGTTGAATATCCCAAATTGCTTTCTGTTTCTAAATATCCTGTATAGAGATCGAATCTACTATATTCAATATGAAGTAAAATAATGGAGATCGAATGTATGAAATTGTGTTTTATTTTGATAAATTTAAAATGATTTTTTAAAATATAAATATAAAAGATTTTTACTTGTAATTATAGATAAAGACATACAATAACTTTACATAGCTAATATATATCGTTACCTCTAATTGCAAGTGAAAATGTTCGATACTTATACTTTAGAAGACCTTTTTAAAATATGAATTCATTAAAATTATTGAATTACTTTAAGTAAAATGACTTCATCTGTACAAGTTAAAGGTTTTCGTTATTTCACTTTTCTGGCGTTAATGTTTACATAACCAGGGAAACTATTGGAATCGAGTAAACTGGCTGATTGACTGACTGACTGATCACTGACTCATCATACCCCTGAGCAAACTGCTGAACCTAAAGAGGTGACATTTGGCTCAGAGTTAGGGTACGTCATGAAAGCGCACACTAACAAGATAATTTTCGAAATTCCCCTGCGGGGGGAGAGGGAAAGCATTAAGGCTTAACCGGAAGAACGGCTTCTACTGTACTATTTTAGACGTGATTTTTTGTTTTAAACTACGTTTAGTCTTCATTAAGTACTTAGGTGTATTAAATTGATAACATTTCAGACATTGTTATAAATATTTTGATATATTTCGATTTTTTACCCAAATGTTCGAAACATTTTAAATTCGAATTTGTTTTTACAAATTAAAAGACAAAGTCGTTCTAAAAATATATATTTCAGACGATTACCATTTTTACAAAGTGTTCTAGAACAAAGTACAGACAGCTGGACCTTCCTTTTTAGGCTACACAACTGCCTATATTTTAAAAAGTTCCTTAAAAACACAAAAAAACCAATAAATTATTAAGAAAAAATCTTCTTTAAAATTGGAATGGTAAATCTTACGACGTCTTGTTACTTCATCTTTGTCCATTGGGTTTCTGGCTCTTTATCTACTATGGATTAGCGCTGACAAATGTAGATTACGCCGAATTTGTTATTGGATATTGGTTCGATTATAGAACGATTGTAAACGTTCCAGAAAATCTATCAAATTGAAAATACTTCGTTTGATTCTCAACAATTCTCATCATTCTCAGCGATAGGTGTTACATAACAATTACTATCGTTGTTGAAATACTGAATATAAATGGGGTTTGCTTGCAAATCTTTTGCGGGAGAAGTCGCGGGTAACAGCTAGTGCAATATATAATTGCTGTACAGTATTATTTATGATGTTGGTAGAAGTTTCAGAATTATTCATTGTAATTTTTTAATAACTCTTGTTTTTCGTAATTTTTTGTTTTTGAAAAAGTCTCACAAGATTTGTATCTATTAAAAAAGAACAGTCCAAACTTGAAATCTGAATTGGAAGAAATTATAATACAACAAGGCAAATTTTGGAATTTTACAAATCGAATCAATGGACCATTCAATTTCGTATTAATAATTTTATACGGCACTTTGTTAATAGAAACGAGTCTATTTTATTTTTTCAGTCATACGTTAAGTGATTTTGGGTATAGAATTATATGTTGTACATTCTGTTTTGGTTTCACGATCTACTGTAATGTATTTTTACCATAAGTACGAGAATTTGTAATATTTTGAGGTTTGCTGTAATTTCTAGCTTTTCTTATTTCAGATGAAAACATCTTTTCAAGATATAAGAAGATTCGCTCACTGATTTAGGATTTGAACAAAAGTTGAAGGTTCTTTGTTATAAATGTGTTACATCTGTCAGTAATCTCTCGTGTTTCAGTGTCTGCCTAATATACGCCATTTTGCTCATGCTTTGTGTATACCGTTGTCTGTTCTTTATTCTAGGAGATTTATCGATAACAACTCTTTCATTTAAACGAAACTATAATAGTGAATAGTAAATATAATTTGCAATGGCTTCATAAAATAGATGGGGAAGTGAACTATAATGAATCTGATCATAATATTAAGAGGTTTCCAAGAAATTCTGATGATTGTGACTTAAGGCATGTATATTGCAAAAGTAATGGAGAGCCTCAACGAATTCGCTATCCAGAAAAACAAAAAAGAGTAATAATCCTCGTATTCAAAAAACAACACAATAAACCATCTGTACCTGACCATCTGCTATGTACAAGTACAGTGCTCTGTACAGTACATGAGATAGTCATCTACAACATATACATGGAAAACGATGGTGCAAGTAGATGATTTTTTTCATTATAATTCCTGAAGTTGAAGAAATGCAAAAAATAGAGTACACTGCTAAGTGAAAAAGAAGCGAAACATTACAAAAGATAAATGCGAAGTATACGTTAGGCCTGGTCCAAAAAGAATATGTTGTGTATCCTAAAAAATGCTTTAATTCATTTTTTACTGAAAACATTTTGGATCATTAAAAAATGTATTGTAGCTAATTTTTACTAGACTAGTATGCTTCAATTCTTTTAAAACATAACCATAAAACGTGATAATAAAATTATTTATAATTTAAATAGTGATTTAAACAAAAGTGTGTAGTTTCTGTTTATCATTAGTATACATATGTGAAAAATATTCTTAATACTCTAGAGTTAAAACAAATAAAAAAGTAAATACAAACAATTGATTAGGAAGAAAAAGAAATGATTGCAAAAAGAAACTAAACACAAATTGCACGACTGAATTTAATATTACCACGAATTACGGTTTAAGTGTTAATCTGCAGAAAAGGGAAATTTTTCAACAGCATGGGACAGCAGGATCTCCCGAGAAGGCGAAAATCTTAAAGGGGTCTAAAGGACGACTCAATAACAGAGCACATCTGGAAAGTGGCACAGCTTGAAAAGGCGCTTGGATAAATATCTCGCATCGAAAACTACATAATTCTAACATCCACAGCTTGTTTTATTGGTTTTATTTTGTAAACTGATAGTCTGCTGCAATCTGTTATGATATTTTATTTAAAAAAGTTTTATAACAAGTTGTAAATGATAATAAGAAATGAAATCATCATTAATTTCGACCCTACTAGAGATACACACAATCCCCATTATCTATCTGCCTCTTACCTTTAATCAACACAACTTAATAGCATCAATTCCCCGAATAAACAAAACTTCCTGCAAAATTTCAGTTATTTTTCAATAAAAAGTACAGGAGTTATTAAACTTCAAATAAGGTAAGCAAAATCTGGTGGGAGAGGGGTTTCGACCTATAGCCATACATTTCCTTTGTTACATACCGGTGTTTCCTTTCCGCAGAAGATAGTGTCTGTCGTCGCTCTCTGGGGGTGGAGAGGAGACAACTTTGTAGATTTAAACAGAAATGCGGGATTGAATTGGTCTGAACAAAAAGGTAAGAGTTTACTTTAGATATTTTTTCTTATGATGCGAATGTGTCGAGGTATTTCACAGTCTGAAGTTAAATTAAACATACTGTATGACAGTCTGAAAAGTAAAAATTGTAATGTGTATGAATAACATGCTTCTAAATTTCGTACGTATAATAGGTTTGAACTATATCGTTTTATAAGTAACCTTTCAAAATTTTACAGATAATACAGGGTGGACCAAAAAGAATATACGTATTTCAAACTGATATATTTAATAAACTGTAAGACATACAACTATGGAACTTGGGACACATATTTATGAAACTCTTTAGTTTAGATTACATGTGTTCAATATGTTTTCCACCAGCGACACGAACAATATTACACCGATACTCAAATTCCTGCGGGAGTTATGTCCGGGCGGGAGTTCCGTCCGGGTGTCCGGGAACCGGGGTCTGGGCGGAAGTTCGGTCAGGGCTTCATAACTAACCTGCGTCTCAAAACACGCCAAACTGTTGTTTTAGGCAGCTGCAATTCCCGACTGGCACGACGTGTTGATTTTGTAGGGCTACGTTGGTAAGCAGCTTGAATCCGTGCGACATTTTCTTCAGATACACGAGGTCGGCCAGGATTCTTTCCTTTACATACACAACCTGTGTCAACCAATTGACGGTACCATCTGCGAATGTTCCATTCATTCGAAGGATCAATTTCGTACCTCAACCGGAAACGACTTTGCACTGTAATCACGGAATTACACTTCGCAAGCTCAAGAATACAAAAGCTTTTGTGCTGTGGCGTAGCCATTTTACAACAACTGTGCACAACTGACATTTGGGGGACAAACTAGACAAAGCACTCGTTCCTCCGATACCCGCAGCACACCGCTACTATCGATAGTTTACTAAATATATCAGTTTGAAATACGTATATTCTCTTTGGTCCACCCTGTATATCAATTTTTCGAAAAAATAATATAATAAAATATTTCTTTCATAAATTCTAATCATAATTATTAAATATTTAATGTTTATTTTGATTCTATGTAATGTGGATACGAATAATTAGCCAACACAGAAAATAATGTGAGATATATTATAATTTTGTTGATGTTGATTTGGGTGCATAAAACGTAATAGGAAACAAAAAGCTTGGACAATAAACAAGAGGCGGGTGCTCCCGAAAAGACTTTGTACGAAAAACTGCCCTAAAATCTATTTTATAACTTTCATGTGAGAAATCTAAGTGTGTTTTGATTGTAGAGACGTGTATCGGTCTGAAATTATTAAGAAAACGCCAAGAATTCACCACTTGGTGAACAGAGAATGAACAATTTTGTGCATTTTATAGCCCTGTGTTTCTCAACGGGGGCGATATCGCCGACATGTGGGCGTTTTTCCATCTTGAGAGGGTGATTTGTAACAATTTATATTTTTGGGGCGAAAAACAATTTTCTGTGCGGTATAGTAAAACATTATATTAAGAATAATTAGATATTTTATTCGTTATATCGTACAATAATTAAACAAACAACATTATACTAGTTACTAGTCTATTCAATGTAGTACGAATTTGGCGTTAGCCTTGGCCCTCGGCATCGAAATTTTGAAGTAAAGGGGGAGACGATTCGTTACAGGTTGAGAAACACTGTTATAACCCATCACTGGCATGCGGGGTAATTGTGGACTATAATTTTGGGAAATGTGATTATATTTGTTTCGGTTATGTGTTGTATCTCTCTGATCCAAAGAATTGTTTTATTTTACAGAATATTCTTAACCATAATTTCTGCAAAAAGAAAACTCTACAATCTTCTGTTATATAAAACTGATACATAAATTTCACGCTATTATTATATGCATGTAATATATAATCGAGATGGGTTGGTAATAATAATAATAATAATAAGTGCAGAGTCCACAGTGATCAAGGCAGGAATTTCGAGTCCCAAATAATTCGGGAGACATGCCGTGTGATGGGTACCCACAAAACCAGAATCACCTCGTATCATTCACAATCCGACAGGATGGTGGAACGATTTAATCAGACGTTGGAAAGGTACCTGGCAAAAGTCATAGAGACAAACACATTCAACCATTTTTGTTGGCATACTGAAGCGCGGTCCAGGAAAGTACGTCTGTGACGCCAGCCTTTGCAAACTTTGGAAGAGAACTACGATTGCCCGCAGATTTAATTATCGGTACCCGCCTGATAGTCCACGTAGCATGACCGACTATGCGGACGATTTACGTCATAAGATAAATGACGTATATGACCACATCCGACAGTCAGGTCAACAAATGTCTGAAAAGATAAAGACCCGATATGACCGCAAGGTGAACAATCAAGGCTTCGAAGAGGGTTTCCTAGTGTGGTTACATAACCCTGCGCGCAGCAAGAAAAAGTTCCCTAAATTACAGCCGAAGTGGGACGGGACATATCGTGTCGTGACTAGAATTAACGATGTCACCTACCGAATACAGAAGAGGTCGAGAACTGCACCTAAGATTGTTCATGTGGATCGTTTGGCGCGGTACTATGGATCTAACGATGCTCGGGACCAGCATGCCTTAAGAGGAGGGTAGTGTCGCGCCGGCTCTAAAAAAAAGACTAGCACCATGATGCGGAGAGTGGGGAAACAAAAAATAATGTTTTTGAAAAAGAAAAAAAAAAACAGTTCGGAAAAATGAGAACGTTCGAGAAGATTTGTGTTTTTCTTTTAACGGGTTATATAACGTTTTTGTTTTTTAGTGTATCTAAGTAAATGTGTCAGTTTCGGTAAACTGTGTTTTGAATTTATATCCCGAGCCCCATAGCTCATAACAATATAATATCAAAAATAGGAAGACAAGACATTTGGTGTCAATAAAAATTCTATATGGTCAGTAAAAAATATTTATGTATGAAATCTTTTTCGTTATTTTCTTATTAAATATAAAATAATAATAATCCTAATTTTTATTTATATAAAATTACAGAATGCGATTCTAATAGATTTTGGAGCATTTCAAGTTATCGACAGTTGGTCATAAAAGCATTACACAGTCTTATAGAAGCGGTATGTTAGACATTCATATAGATTTTGTTAAAAAGTATCAATTATCAGGGAAAGATCAATGGCGAATCAATTTTAGTAGCAAATAAATTCATAGATTAAATTTTATAGACAAAAAACCATCAAATATAACTGGTTGGATTGAACATAGTAATTTACAAAAGTTATTAAATAATTTCACAACGTATAACAAATTATTTTTATTTAAAGGTGGACAGATAGAAAAAAATTTTTTTTTAAACTTGAGCTACAATTATTTAGACATCAAACTTCTTAGGTGTCAATGATTAGATAATATTTAAATATTGTTATTACCACAAATATCATAAAAAGCATTGTTCTCTTTACGATATTTAATAAATAAGTAACAAATATAATTTAAATAATTATTATATTGAACTATTTCCCTATTCTACTTTGTCTTATTGTTAAAATATTATTTTAAGTTGTCGTGTTTTAATTTACTTGGATATTAGAACAAATTGTAAAAATTATTTATCGCATATTAATTTTTATATGAAGCAATGAATTAAACTGAAAATCTTTTCTAAAGAAATGAATTAAAAAGTTTTCTCACTATTAAAATTATTTATAATCTTAATTTACTCGAAATTTTTGATCTGAAAATAATTTATATCCTGAAAAATTATTATGTGCAGAAATATATCTTGCTTTAGATAAACTGAAGGAAAAAGTGGAAACACTTAAATAAACCGTAATGTAAAAATAAAAACCTTTTCAATGTTATATTATTTCATACAATTATCGTGTTTTAATTCTCTTTGATATTAAAACTTAAATAAACTGTAATGTAAAAATAAAAACCTTTTCAATGTTATATTATTTCATACAATTATCGTGTTTTAATTCTCTTTGATATTAAAACTTAAATAAACTGTAATGTAAAAATAAAAACCTTTTCAATGTTATATTATTTCATACAATTATCGTGTTTTAATTCTCTTTGATATTAAAACTTAAATAAACTGTAATGTAAAAATAAAAACCTTTTCAATGTTATATTATTTCATACAATTATCGTGTTTTAATTCTCTTTGATATTAAAACTTAAATAAACTGTAATGTAAAAATAAAAACCTTTTCAATGTTATATTATTTCATACAATTATCGTGTTTTAATTCTCTTTGATATTAAAACTTAAATAAACTGTAATGTAAAAATAAAAACCTTTTCAATGTTATATTATTTCATACAATTATCGTGTTTTAATTCTCTTTGATATTAAAACTTAAATAAACTGTAATGTAAAAATAAAAACCTTTTCAATGTTATATTATTTCATACAATTATCGTGTTTTAATTCTCTTTGATATTAAAACTTAAATAAACTGTAATGTAAAAATAAAAACCTTTTCAATGTTATATTATTTCATACAATTATCGTGTTTTAATTCTCTTTGATATTAAAACTTAAATAAACTGTAATGTAAAAATAAAAACCTTTTCAATGTTATATTATTTCATACAATTATCGTGTTTTAATTCTCTTTGATATTAAAACTTAAATAAACTGTAATGTAAAAATAAAAACCTTTTCAATGTTATATTATTTCATACAATTATCGTGTTTTAATTCTCTTTGATATTAAAACTTAAATAAACTGTAATGTAAAAATAAAAACCTTTTCAATGTTATATTATTTCATACAATTATCGTGTTTTAATTCTCTTTGATATTAAAACTTAAATAAACTGTAATGTAAAAATAAAAACCTTTTCAATGTTATATTATTTCATACAATTATCGTGTTTTAATTCTCTTTGATATTAAAACTTAAATAAACTGTAATGTAAAAATAAAAACCTTTTCAATGTTATATTATTTCATACAATTATCGTGTTTTAATTCTCTTTGATATTAAAACTTAAATAAACTGTAATGTAAAAATAAAAACCTTTTCAATGTTATATTATTTCATACAATTATCGTGTTTTAATTCTCTTTGATATTAAAACTTAAATAAACTGTAATGTAAAAATAAAAACCTTTTCAATGTTATATTATTTCATACAATTATCGTGTTTTAATTCTCTTTGATATTAAAACTTAAATAAACTGTAATGTAAAAATAAAAACCTTTTCAATGTTATATTATTTCATACAATTATCGTGTTTTAATTCTCTTTGATATTAAAACTTAAATAAACTGTAATGTAAAAATAAAAACCTTTTCAATGTTATATTATTTCATACAATTATCGTGTTTTAATTCTCTTTGATATTAAAACTTAAATAAACTGTAATGTAAAAATAAAAACCTTTTCAATGTTATATTATTTCATACAATTATCGTGTTTTAATTCTCTTTGATATTAAAACTTAAATAAACTGTAATGTAAAAATAAAAACCTTTTCAATGTTATATTATTTCATACAATTATCGTGTTTTAATTCTCTTTGATATTAAAACTTAAATAAACTGTAATGTAAAAATAAAAACCTTTTCAATGTTATATTATTTCATACAATTATCGTGTTTTAATTCTCTTTGATATTAAAACTTAAATAAACTGTAATGTAAAAATAAAAACCTTTTCAATGTTATATTATTTCATACAATTATCGTGTTTTAATTCTCTTTGATATTAAAACTTAAATAAACTGTAATGTAAAAATAAAAACCTTTTCAATGTTATATTATTTCATACAATTATCGTGTTTTAATTCTCTTTGATATTAAAACTTAAATAAACTGTAATGTAAAAATAAAAACCTTTTCAATGTTATATTATTTCATACAATTATCGTGTTTTAATTCTCTTTGATATTAAAACTTAAATAAACTGTAATGTAAAAATAAAAACCTTTTCAATGTTATATTATTTCATACAATTATCGTGTTTTAATTCTCTTTGATATTAAAACTTAAATAAACTGTAATGTAAAAATAAAAACCTTTTCAATGTTATATTATTTCATACAATTATCGTGTTTTAATTCTCTTTGATATTAAAACTTAAATAAACTGTAATGTAANGCTTGATAATTCAACTACGCTTGTTGGAGAACAATAAAAACACTACACTCAACAAGCCACCAATAAAACTCAACTGCCTAACCTATAACCAAAGTCTCCTTTTAATTTGTTTTTTAAAAAAAGCGCTTGACAAACTTGCCCCGCATGCCGAAGTTGTCACGGTCTCCCCTAAATAAACTGTAACATAAAAATAAAAACCTTTTCAAAATAATTTAAATGTTATATTATTTCATACAATTATCGTCTTTTAATTTTATTCGATATTAAAACATTTAATTTTTATATTTTAGAAATTTACTTGAATATTCTCAACATTCAGATTATTTCCTTTGAGTAAAAATTACTTTTGTGATTAGAAAAATTAATTTTGTGATCAGTATGTGTCAAACCACTACTACTGATATCTTTGCAAAGATAGTTTATTAAAAAATTTAGTTTATTAAAAAATTTTAAATATAATTTTACTACATAACGCCATTTTGTTGTTAACTCTAGACAGCCGCAGTTTATATTAAGAAATGTGTCAGATTATATGATAAATAATTTTATTTGCGAAATAAAAGTAAATACAATTACAAATTTCTATATTACATGTTATCATTTAAATATTTTTATAGTAGTGTATTTATACTAGTGTAATAATAAACACAGTCATAGTGTAATATTATTGTAAGATAATGTTAAGTTTTTCATAAATTTTATAAAATATACATTTAACTTTAGTATTAAAACAGCATATTTCGTTTATACAATTTTTATAAGAAATGAAATATACTTTATTCATTTGGCGAGAACAGTGGAAGGTAAAGCTGGACATGTAGATGTATCGGACTTTCTCATGGCGCAGGGGTCGGCAACCTTTTGAGTCGGAAGAGCCAGGTTGCCGACCCTGTCTTGGCGTGTTTTTATTTAAATAGAGACCAGGCTTTTGGGAGGAACTCAAGATTTATCACGCTTAATATTTTCTAATATAGTACACATAGATTATGTGATTAAAGTAGTTTAAACTAAATAAATATTAATATATGTCTATGTTATTGCAAATTATTCTTCATTAATACTGTGTAAAACACACTATTATTTAAACATAATTACATTTTAATGCCCGTTTGTATAATGCACTAGTATAGACGATCGATTTACTTTCTAATACAGATGTACAGGTACATTGTAAACATTGACTGCTACTTACTTATATATACTATCAATGTTTAAGGTCATTTTACTAGGCCTATATCTTATCAAGTTAAACCAATGGAGTAATAGAAAAAGAATATAAAAAAAGTAATAAAGTCTAATTATTTATCTTTCATTTTTTCGTAGTTACATCGTTAAGCTCTAGTTTTTTTCAGTTGTAAACAACTATATTTTACTTTCGTCCATTATTAAAATTTTCTACGTATTACGAGAAATAATACGGATAAATTACTATGGATACGCCAGATGAAACGAAAGCTCAACGAAAACCTGATTACAGTTGGGATGAAGAAACGTTAGAGGAATTTCGAAAAGATGTTCTGAGTAAGAATTTCGATTATTATTGTAAATAATTTGAATTGGTATAATACTATAAATTTTCAAACATAAATTATAAGTATACATAACAATATCTATAATNCTTGTTGGAGAACAATAAAAACACTACACTCAACAAGCCACCAATAAAACTCAACTGCCTAACCTATAACCAAAGTCTCCTTTTAATTTGTTTTTTAAAAAAAGCGCTTGACAAACTTGCCCCGCATGCCGAAGTTGTCACGGTCTCCCCTAAATAAACTGTAACATAAAAATAAAAACCTTTTCAAAATAATTTAAATGTTATATTATTTCATACAATTATCGTCTTTTAATTTTATTCGATATTAAAACATTTAATTTTTATATTTTAGAAATTTACTTGAATATTCTCACAACATTCAGATTATTTCCTTTGAGTAAAAATTACTTTTGTGATTAGAAAAATTAATTTTGTGACTAGTGCCAATCAAACTTATTTAGAAAATTCATTTAAAAATTAATTTTGTGATCTGAAATAATTCTATTCAACAAATTTTTATTTGCAATTTTAATTTAATCGACATCTGAAATTAATTTTGTGCTTAGTGCTACTCAAACCACTAGTACTCTTACAATTATGATATAAAAACTGATGATTTCTATCAGGATATGAAAGGAATGATTAATTATTTTCATATGGCTAAACTAGCGTAAACAAGAAAGATTTAGGAAAAATAAAATATGACAATAATGGTAAAATAATAGCTGAATTTGTTGGTTTAAGAGCAAAAGTGTATGCCTTCAAAGTTGAGGATAAAGATAAAAAGTAAAACTAAAGGCGTTAAGAAACGTGTAGTTAAAAATAGAATATCATTTGAGGATTAGAAAGACTGTTTATTTAATAAAATGGAGCAATATTAAACAATAAATTTAATTAGAAGTAAAAAGCACGAAATATATTCTATGAAGGTAAAAAAGTTAGCATTATCACCACATGATGATAAGAGACATATATTAAAAGATTGTATTCATTCATTTGCATTAAAACATAAATTTTTTCTTATATAAATGAACTCTAGAATAAAGCGGGCTATTGACTGGGATAATGTTTCTAAACGAAAAAATTTAACAGAGGATTTAATAAGATAATTCAAAGATAAAGTTAATTGGGATTTGATTTCAATACTTCAAAAGTTGTCAGAACGTTTCATAAGGGAATTTAATTAAAAATAGAGTAAATTGAGATTCAATATCTCAAAGACAAAAATTATCTGAATTTTTTATTAACGAATTTAAAGGAAAAATTAACTGGAAAAAATAACAGAACACCAAAGACTCTGAAAATTTTTTAAGACAACATAAAGATAACGTTAATTGGAAATTCATCTCTACACATCAAACATTATCTTCAAAATTTATTCTAGAATATAAAAATAAAGTGAAATGGTAATAAAGTAGCTATATCTCGATTTCAAAATTTAGATAATGACTTTATTAGAAAAATGCTCTAAAATTAAATTAAAATTCACTTATAAGATATCAAACCATATCAGAAAAATTACTAGAAGATTTAGATCAATTAAATGTATTAGACTGGAAAACAGTTGATAAATATCAAGAATTATCCGAAGATTTTATTACAAAATATAAAAATAAAATTGATTGGTGTGATGTTATTTTAAACAAAAGGTTCTGCAACGAATTTATTGAAAATAATTATAAAAATATAGTTGTTTCATTGTTAGCAAGAATTTGTGATAAATAATTTTTTCACTATACAATATAAATGGAGACTAATATTAGTAATGTTGAGTCGGTATTAATTTTCTACGGTGGGAAAGTAAGGAATTATTATATTTGGAAAGATGGAAGAGGGCATTTACGTATCTTGGATTATGTTGATACACCTCATGGTAGATTTTTACGTACACAACTAGGTAGATTTTTACATATTCATAGATTTTACAGCATGAGCCAGATTTTGAGTGTTTCAATATTCATTAAATTTTCTTTTTTATAAATGGAGACACAGAAAAAACTAAACAATATTGGTAAACTTCAAAATATTCGAAGGAAAAAATTAAACGAGTTGCAAATTTATTATGAATATCCAATTCATTATTTTAAAACAGTATCCACTCGCTTTGGTTATAAAAAATTTGTAGTTCTCATGGACACCGAATGGAATGAATTTCAAGTTTTTATACCTGATCGATTCAATAAAAAATAATGGATAAGGACTTAAACAACATGAGTGATTTAAAATTTGTATACAGAGCTATGAAAGATTGTGGGAATATATATAAAACATATTGTTGAGTTTGTTAATTAATCATGACTTTTTTTATATTTTAATTTTTTATAATAAATGACATTTCACATGCTTGATTAAATTCACTGAATTTAACAGGCTTATAATTTTGGGGGCAGAAGGAACATACAGTAGATCCCCCTATAAGACAGTAGATACGTTCCGTTCTTTATGAATCAATTTTGTAGGAATCATAGTTTACGGACTACGGCTGTTTGAAAGGTTTTCTTTCATAAAATTAATCGATTCTAGACTAATTCGACTCAACATTTCCAAAATACGTATATTTTTTTG